>NC_056729.1:1145810828-1145896294 GCF_019279795.1 Protopterus annectens | reverse complement strand
ATAATATATATATATATATATAAATATATATATATATATATATATATATATATATATATATATATATATATATATATATATATATATATATATATATATATATATATATATATATATATATATATATATATATATATATATATATATATATATATATATATATATATATATATATATATATCTATATAAATATATATATATATATCTATATATATATATCTATATATATATATATATATATATATATATATATATATATATATATATATATATATATATATATATATATAAATATATATATATATATATATATCATTATATATATATATATATATATATATATATATATATATATATATAAATATATATATATATATATATATATATATATATATATATAAATATATATATATATATATATATATACACACACACATATATATATATATATATATATATATATATATATATATATATATATATATATATATATATATATATATATATACATATATATATATATATATATATATATATATATATATATATATATATATATATATATATATATATATATATATATATATATATATATATATATATATATATATATATATATATATATATATATATATATACATGCACACACACACACACACACACACATGCTTACACATACATAGATAAACTGCATAAAAGTTCAGCATGACGAGTGTGCGCAAGACAAAATTTGGAAATGCAACTCAAAAAGAACTTACTTAGAATAGTTGAACACGAGATTTTTATTACAATGGCTACTCTTTCCATATTATCTTGGAAGGTAAAAAGTCTGATAGGTTTAGAACAAAATCAGAACAATATTGAATTATATGAAGAAATGCACAGTGCAAATAGCAATGTTACAGGAGACGCATTTGGAAAGAATAAGCATGTGAATTTCTCAAAAATGATTTCAGGAGAGCTATTCAGCAGCGTATCAGGGACAAAGAAAGAGTGGAGTAGTAAATCTGACTGCCGGAGGCTCAGATAGGGGAAAAAAGAAAATAATGGTATATTTGAGGTAGTAAGGGACTATTTGCAAGAAGTAGGATTACACTGGAGTATTTATTACTTCCAAAATTTTCATAAGATTCAGAATACTCTTTCTTGGTGGAACATAATCAGCTTTCAGCAGGGAATATGACTTCTAGGTGTCTAGGTAGGGAGTGGAACTTAACTTGCAAAAGTGAAGATATATTAGGGGGTCCCTAAAAGGGAAAATATAGTAAATGAGGACTGATATCTCAGGAAATTATAAAAATATTTGATACAGAAGATGAAATCAGTATCAGGAACTCAGAATGAATCTAATTACTACTTGCCACGGTACAATAACTGGTCTAGACTGGACAGAAATTATATTTCACAGGAACACATGCATATAAAGCAAAGCTTCAACATGCACCCAATAACTATTTCAGATCATGCTGCGATAAAAACTAAAAGTGCAGGGTAGTGAAGTAAAAATTAGACACTGGTGCTTTCCCACCAACTTGTTAAAGACAGGAATGAGTGGTGGAACTTATTAGCGTCATTAGGGAAGACAGAAATTCCTTCAGAAGAGGATAGCTAGTGATTGGGATAAAAATGAAAATAAGAGTTTAAAATTGGGATAGAATTAAAAACAAGACATATGTATGATTAAGTAATATGTATAATTTAGAGGGGATGACAAAGGTTACAGTATTGCAGAATAAGGGGAATTTCACAGAACAAGAGCAGCAACTGATGAGTGCTAAAGACATAATGGAGTACAGTGGAAACGTGTGTGAATTTTCAAAGACTACAGTTAAGCAACTATTTGTGCCATCTCTAGAGCACCAGAACATGTACCACAATAACTTGGACATCAGAAAGTAGAAAAGGTGGTCACCAAACCAAAATTGACACCATGAAAAAATAACCAGAGATCCTACAGAGGTAGTGGAAAATTTCTGAAAATGTTATGAACAGTTGTATAAAACAGAGGATTGTGGAAACCAAGCAAGAGAACAAATACAAATATTTAAGCAAGACTAAACTATGCAAAAATTAGAGGAAGATGATGTTCAATAACTGATAGTTAAGATAGGAGGAGAAGATAAAATAAAAACAGTTGTGTGCAGTCAATTTGCAGGGAAGTCTCCAAAAACTGATGGTATTCCTGTGGAAGTTTAGTGACAAGTAAAACAAAATCCAGAAGATTTCTATAATAGTATTTTAAAGGGAGAAGCACTAGCATCTTAGAAGAAAGCTGTGGTGGCTGTGGTTAAAGACCAGTCAAAACCAGTTTCATATAGATCCATTTCAATTTCAAACCATGATTATCGAAGTGTTTATTGTATACCAGCTGAGAGAATGACAAAGGTGCTGCCAGAATTGATGGATATGGATCAAAATGGTTTTGTGGAGGAGAAGCAAACATTTGACATTAACAATGATGATCCAGAGGGAAGCAGAATGTAAGAAAATACCACCGTTGGTGGATCTTTATGCAGAGAAAGCCTTAGAAAAAGTAGGCTGTGATTTTAGGAGTAGGGCAATGGAAGTAATTGCATTCCTTCATACAGCAAAAGTTAATTAGAAAGATATATGAAGGATCAGAGGCAAGAATTAAAGTAAGAGTGTTCCTCCCCAATATGTTTTGCTTCAACAGATGAGCCAGGCATGGGGTGTCCTCTTTTTCCCTCTATTTGCTTTATATTTAGAACCATTAGCAAAGAAAATAAGTAAATCAAAAATTTAATGATACAACCGGTAAGGTAAACAAGAAAAGTTGGCTTTATTTGCAGAAATTATTTGTACTTAAATACAGAAAAGGACATTTCTGTGTTATGGAACATTATGACACAGTTTCAAGTCTTATGGGCGAAAACTGTCTCTAACCTGCAGTCAAAACTTTTTGGCCTCATTACATTTCCTTCTCTTTATATAGAGCATAAAGTTAAACGAAGGCTGAAGCCATAAATTATCTACCCACTCATGAATTGGTTCAGCAATCCCCATGTTTGTGGGACACGGTAAGATGAAGTTTTTAGGCATATGGATTAAAAAGGCTTCTGTTATGACAGCCAAGGATATGTGGTAGGAAGCTAAACAAAAAATAATAAACTGAGAAACAGGAAGTTCTTGTTTATGGATATGGATAGTAAAATGCAAGCAATCAAATTAGCTTTAGTCCCTTTAGTTTTATATACAGGTCAGGCATATTTTTATTAACCAGAGGAGAAGTTGTGGACAATATAAAGAGCTGAATAAAATTTATCTTGGAGGAAAGGAGGACAAGAGTTAAGTGAGAGTAGAATAAGGTGGTTTAGGATTACCCAATTTTAAGGGATATTTTAGAGCTACACAGTTACGGTTCATTTGCATAACAGAAGCAGAAGGTTATAATTCAAAGAGGAAAAGGAGGATGATGAAGGGGGTGTGATACCCCACCATTGGGCCTGTAATCAAGGAGCCTCAAGCCTCACCACTGGTACCAATGGGGGATGTACACTGGGCGGACGACAGGTACACACACAGTATTTCCAGATGCAGCTCTCTACATCAACTGCAATTTCCCTTAAAAGCAGAGACCACAGTCAGTCTGGGGCTGGTTTCTCCCTCTTTCTCCAGATCTACAATAAGACTCCCCCACTGGCACAGCTATATAGATCATATCTCACCTGAGGGGCCAAGCCAAGAGCTCTAGCACCCTCTCTGTCCAACCAGTGCTTTTTGTCCCTGTCCAGGTAGCTGGCACACACACCTGGGAAAGGCTGGCACAGGCTTACTAGCTATGCCCCCTTCTGCCCAGACTATAAGGCAGTTTCCCCTGCACCAGTCACGCCTTATCAGCTACTTTAAGGCCCTTAAAAGGGGTGTCCAATGTTACTGTTAATACAAACGGTAGTTTGACCAAGAGCAAGGCTATTAGGAGTCACCCACAGTGTCATCAAATATACAAGTACTCTCAGAACGTAAATACGTCTCACAAATATCAGACACAATGAAAGGTTTAAATATATTTAATAATAAATAAAAGAACAAGAAAATACTCAGTATATAATCACAGTAACAGAGTTCAAAATCACAGCAAATATTTAAAACATTGCAGGCCAGTCTCAAATTAAGAAAAACATGTACCCAAAGCTTTGCTATACTCCTGACTATATCTAAAAGAATTACTATACCCTAGCACACTTAGAGCAACAAGGCAGATGTGGTGAGTGGATCTTGACGTTGCCAGGTCAAAGACAAAATACAGAATGCAGTCTCTCACTGAAACTTTCCAAATTAACATCTCAAATATTACTGCTAGGACAGCTTGCAGAATGACATTATTTCTTGTCATCTGGCTATATCCCAGGTGAAAAACAACCATTGATGCAGCTGGTAGCATTTAGCATCTAACTGTGAAAATACAAAGACAAAAGCTTTTCCTCAGATCTTTGGCAAATGGAAGTTGTAAAACAATAAAACACTACCAAGACAGTACAGAAATTTCCCTAGTTTTAGGTATTGCACCTCCTTACTGCCATAAAGTAATTTAATTTCAGATATTTTTTTCTGAAATTAACCTCCTGTATTCCTGTTTCCACTATTAACATATACATTTAAACAGTTACAATAGTGCATGTATATTTCTGTTCTTTTCCAGTAGGGCATGCTGGGGTTACATCTTTAAGCTCTTTGCAAACACCTTCAGGCAGTTTGATATACATGATATACAGTTCTAATACAGTTGTAACACAAGTATCTTAAATGAAGCATGTTGACATTCACAAATGACATAGTTGACAAAATTACAGCCATCTGTGCTGGCAATACCCTCCTTTGTCACAGGGGGGTTTAAGGAAAGAGGGGATTATTGAAGCAGATTAAGGAAAACAATCATATAGAACACTGTATCCATAAAGATCCAAAATGTATTCTAAGAACTAAGCCAACACAGGAATAGAGAAAGGAGATTTTGCCAATAGGGAGGACTGCAATTATGAGTACAGAAAATAGGCAGGAAGGGGCTGGCAAACAAATCAATGCACTGAGCAACTAAAAAGGGAAATTTAATATTAGAGTGGAATGAGGCCAAGAAGTTTGGATTGCAGTTTAGAGATAGCTTTCTCTACCAGGGATTGATAAGACTATAGGCAGAGACAAAAGGATAGGGGAGTCCTCAGTAAAACATTTGCTCTGGTAGAGTTTATAGTCAAATCTATAACAGAAGCTGCTGTCAAAAAGGGATAATTCAATCAGGCGTATAAAATACTGCATGATCACTATAAAAATCAATCACAGGAGGTTAGAAAAGATTGACAAAAAAGAGTGGAAAAGCAATTTACAACAGAAAAAATGGGAGAACATATATATGGTTCTCAAGCACACAAGGTTTAGGGTCTTTGCTTGGAAGTGTCTGCACAGGTAATTTTATACCTCAATCAGGACTCAAAGAACTTTTCCTTGGTAGACAAATGTTGGGAGGTGTGACAGGGAGGAAAACAGACAACTGGAAACACGTTTTTTGGCAGTGTAATGAGTTGGCAGATTTTAAAAACTCCCTAAAGACAGCACTGTCAGAAATATTGGGGGAGCAATTGACTACTTAAAGAAAGGATTCTTTTCAGATGGGACACAGGATCTGAATTGCCTAGACATACTAAAACCTTATAAAGTACAATTCTGTTGGCTGCTAAAAAAAGCAATTACTAGAAAACGGAAATAAAAATCTAAATCAACTGCATCTGAAGTAGTGCATATTGTAAAAGAAATAAACTCAAAAAAGTAATATTTAGAAAAGGGAAGGAGCAAATTAAGTGGAATTTTGTGCGAATGATACATACAATATAATGTTCAGGAGGAAGAGAATTTTAAGGGAAGGCAGAAATCGAACAATTATGACAGACATTTTACAAAGAAAAACTATATGTAATGTAAAATGTGTGTAAATGGAAAACATGTTAATATGGTTGGTCTTCTTTTCTATTAATGTAAATGTGCCTATGACTTTAATGACAATTTAAGAAAAAAAATGAACAAGTCTTCTCTGCTGTTAAGAGTACTTTTTGACTGCTTACTTCACAGAAAATAAGTCAATCTCTGCTACAGGTGAAGTACCAGAAGGGACGAGTATGAAGTAAAGTGTAGAACTGTTCTCTATCATTTTGGCAGGGTACAGTGCCTAGCTCCATTCTGCCACCCTTTGTGAAGGCTGTGAGCTAGACAGGATTAAAAAAGGTAGAAACAGTGGTAGTTGACAGCACAGTTGGCACTTACAATACTAACTTGGTTGAGATACTAGAAACTATTGTTGACAAGAATACATCTTTAGCTGGGGAGACAGCCTTTGAGGCTGTGGATGAGTCTTCTTTAACATGTTCATTCATCACCACCTTTAATTTGAATAGTGGTTTGTGTAAGGATATCATTTTAAAAAACTGGGAATTATTTAAAATGTATCCTGACATTTATGAAAAAGTGGGGTACCAACCACGAGTGGTTTACAAGAGGGGTAAAAATATGAAGAATATTTTGAAGTTAAACCTTCTGGTCTGGTCTTGAAATGCAGGTATGCATAAATGCCAGAATTGTAACTATTGTAGATTTATTGAGGAAGGGACACATTTTAGTATATGTAATTATACACACAAGATAGCTTTTAAATTGAATTGTAACACAACATATGTGATATACTTGGCAAGATGTAAATCATGCCCAGCCTTCTACATAGGTAAAACTGTGAGAAGGCTGAGGGAACGCATATATGAACACACATACGCTATCAAAAAGTTGAAAATGGAAAATGCTCTAGCCAAGCATATTAGTGTGTACCCTAATCATAGTTTCAAGTTCATGGCGATAGATCACATCCCTATAGACCAGAGGGGAGGGCCTAGACCACTAAAATTAGAAGAGGCAGAGTTAATTTGGCAGGTGAGACTGTATGCTTATAGGCATCCCGGATTAAACGACACCTGTTCAATTGCCAGTATTTTGAAACTAAAAAATCTTACAAGATGATATGGTAATAGAACATGCATCTTTTGTATATAAATTTGTCCCCTATTCTATTTTATTTTATTTTATTCTATTTAGGTTATTATTATATATACATTTTCTATATTATTTAGTTGTATGTAGGTCTTATTTTATGGTTATACCATTATCACTATTATTGATTATTGACAGTATGTTGATGCAGGCTGCTCACTAGTGTGTTTTTAAAGAACAAACCTTTTTAAAGATACACTTTTTAAATTAATTAGTTAATTGACTAATTGTGTAATTTATGACTGTATATAATGTGATTGTGACTTGTTGTTTTACATCCTTTGAAGAAGGCAGGCATTGGGCTTGTCGAAAAGCGCTTTGGTTACTTTCAGTAAAGATCTACTTTTGGTTAAGGTCGCTGGTTTACGTTTGTTTTCCTTTATTATCAGTTTGGTTGCCGTTTTGGTTTTAGGATTAAAAAAGGTACTCGTACTGCAAGTTCATATTTATTACAGTGCTTAAATATTTAAGTACTTAAATTACAAAACTGATAGACGTATTACATAGCATGAGGTCAATGAATGATAAATTAAGTTTGCAGTAAATATAGCTGCATTAAATAAAAGATAAAAAAATACAACAAGCAAATCCTAAAACAGCAGGAAATGGAGCAATACACTATTACACATTTCTAAGTACTGCTTACAAAGTAATCGGCTATCACAATAAAATGTCCTGTAAGCAGTAAACTAAATGTCAAGTACAGGAAATTTTTGATTAAAACAGCCCAAATACAAAGGGGCAAATAGCGCCCATAATTAAGCAACAATGATTTGCCTCAACAGTAAAAAAGAAATACATATTAGAAGTAAAGATCCACAAAAGACCAGCAATATGATTATAACAAACTCTCAAACACAGACATTAAAGCTAACAAGAATCTAAATAATCAGCAATCATTCTAAATCCTGACTACCAAATTTGTAGGACCCCCCACTGTCTGTTAATATTCAAAGAACAATGTCCAAACAGAAAGAAGAAAAAAAAAACACACCTAAAAAAGAGCAGTCCCCAACGATTATTCACCGTCTACAATTATCAAGGAATATCCTTTGCCAAAATGATCCTTCAAAGACCAGCAGCCAAGCAAATAAGGACAGGAAAAGAAATGCAGTAAGGCAAAACTGTCAGTCTCTGTCTGGTATAATAATGGTCTTTCTACAGACAGACACTGAACCACACACCAAATATCCTTTCACTCTCAGACTGCAATCCAGGCAAATTCCAAACAAAGCCAAAAGTAAAGCAGCATTTGAGATCTAAACCATTTGATACCATACTACAAAGGGATACCAAACTAACAGCCTACACAATTTGCTTTTCTACAGTGTTTTACTGCATGTCTTACTCCTGCCGGTTCTTACTAAGTAAATATTTCCATCTTACCTCATTACCCAGTGTTATTTTTTCACGTCTTCCCCTTCTACAAAGACCTTTTTAGGAGGAATATGTGCACAGCTGCTACCGTGACTTTCAGAAATGTTAACTTTCAGGTAGACATGACTAAGTTTTGGATTGCTTTCCTTGACCAGATGAGAGACGTGGTTCTCACTGCATAGAAAAGTTTAACCTTGCAGGCACAGTACAAGACTGTATGAGGTTCAGATTTATATTAAACAGATGCAGTACGAGATTAGTGTGAATCGCCACCTTTTGAATAAAGTGGCACAGTGTTACACTGCATAAGAGGTGCAGTTTCAGTGAGCAAAGTATCAAGTTTAGCTTGAACCTACCTTGGGATTTGTATGCTGTTTCAGGATTGTTTGTTAGCACGCACAGGTTGCCCAATTTGAAAGGCAGACTGGAATAAGATGGTGGTGCCCTGCACTTTGAGTACTTCAAGGGAAGAAGGGAATTAAAACTGCAATCGCTTCTGAGAAAAAAATACAGACACTCCCCCCTCCCCTCTGTTCTGTAACTTTTTATAACCGCTGAAGAGGGATTTAGGAAGAAGGAAATGATGGAAGCTGGGTTCCAGAGAGAGTGGGAAGTATGAGTTGGGGAACATATATTAAGGCCTTAAAGAAATTTAAGAAATGTACTGTCGATAACTGATCATTTGACAGAGCCCATGTGGTTGGCTATAGTTGCCACTTTTGGAAGCAAAAGTAACCAGTGCTATACACTGGCACACTATTGGGTACTCTTGTCATTCATTTCTCAGACTTTTAAGCTAACATTCTTGGCCTTCTGTCATTTAAGCTTTTGGATGACTTAAAACTGGGTATAGTTGTTCATTCCTTTACTGACATACACTTGCTCCAACAAGAATCATATTATGCTAACAACTGGTGCAAAGACAACGAATCTCAAATTAAAAGGGCACAGTCAGGGCTTTGTCACCTTACTCTACCAAAAGTTGGCATTTGTCTGTTATTAGCTGCAAAACCCACTATCATCTCCAGACTGGCTTGAAAGCCCAGAGTACCACAATCATAGGATCATAGCATCATAGGAGGTTACAAGGCTATTGGCCTCGGGGCCCTTATAAGCCTAGCTAAGAGTTTAGCCCATGTTTAGACAAATCAGCGCCAGATGCCCCTGTCTAGCAGGGACACAAGTGGAATCCCAGGGGTATATTTTCTATTTCCAATCCAGTTATTCAGGTTGCACTTAAAAAGGAGTAAAGAGGTACTCTGCATTATGTGGACAGGGGGTCTATTCCATAGATGGAGAAGTCTCTGGGACACAAATCTGTCTGCCAATAAGTCTTGTTGAAGTCACAGCCCAGGTTGAGGCTGTGCATGTGGGTTACTCGAGTGGAGCTTGACTTGCAGATATGTAGCAGTCCCATCAAGGTGGGGTCCGTAATAATCTTGTATGCCAGACAGAGGTTGCTTCTGAGGAGTCTGTATGAAACACAATAGAGGGATAGGGCTTTTACCCACCTGTGTATGGTAGATGTTTGAGGCCCTGGATTCTCCTGGTGAGGAACCTCTGTGGTCTCTCCAACTGCTGCATGCGCTTTGTGAAGTACATGCCGAAAGGGGTGTTGTACTCAATAATGGGCCTTATAAGGTTTTACCCACCTGTGTATGGTAGATGTTTGAGGCCCTGGATTCTCCTGGTGAGGAACCTCTGTGGTCTCTCCAACTGCTGCATGCGCTTTGTGAAGTACATGCCGAAAGGGGTGTTGTACTCAATAATGGGCCTTATAAGGGAAGAAAACAGGGATGTTTTGACCTCCTTGCCCCTGAATGAGATGTCCTTACTTATGAGGTGGACCATGTAGAAGGCTTTCTGTACAACGGAAGCAACACAGTGGACAAAAGTCAGGTTGCCATCAACCTGGGTACCCAAATCCCTCATAACTGATTGCATGCTTAGGACGCTGTTATTAATGTGATAATTTGTGGGGATGTCACTCTCTGCAAAGGAGATGATTATGCATTTTTTGGTATTCAGCTTGAGGCCATGTTTCTGGCACCAGTCATTTGTCTGAGTGAGACCCTCATGGAGGATGTCCATATCACTAGGGAAATTGATGGCAGCACCCAGCTTGCAAGTCATCTGCAAACTTGGTCAGCCATAGCCCACTGGTTTTGACCTGCACTTCAGAATGTACATCCCAAACAACAAAGGCACCAAGACCGAATCCTGGGATATGCCGCTTATTATGGGTCCACTGCTCGAGGTGGTTTCCCTTATTTTGACTACGTGGGTTCTATCAGTGAGCCTGTTTGCTACCCATCTGGTAACATATGGTTCGATGCCTAGTTGAAAGAGTTTATCTTTTATGCCAGAGTGGGGAATAGTGTCAAAGGCTTTGGCCAGGTCATGGTAGACTGTGTGCACTGTCTTCCCCTCATCCATGGCTTTGGCGAGGGTCTCAAAGAATCCAAACAAGGTACTGAGATACCAGGCGGACCCAACATATGGTTCGATGCCTAGTTGAAAGAGTTTATCTTTTATGCCAGAGTGGGGAATAGTGTCAAAGGCTTTGGCCAGGTCATGGTAGACTGTGTGCACTGTCTTCCCCTCATCCATGGCTTTGGCGAGGGTCTCAAAGAATCCAAACAAGGTACTGAGATACCAGGCGGACCAAAACTGTCTCAAAGAAGTCAACCTAATTTAGCAGACATGACCTCCCATTGACGAAGACAAAACTGTGTGGGATCAAGTGTTTGGAGGTTGTCAATGTCTTTGTTAATGAGGTCCATGATCATCCTTTCCATGGCCTTGCAGATCAAGCTAGTTAGGCTGATGGGTCTATAATTTCCCAGATCAGTGGATGCTCCACCTTTGTGTAAAGGGATGACAGTGGCTGTCCTCCACACAGCTGGGATGAGGCCAGTACTCAGGCTTTGGCTGAATAGGGTGCCTAATGGTGCTGCACGTTCCTGCCTGAGCTCATGTAGGATGCAGCCTGGGATGTTATCGGGTCACACGGAGGCTGTAATTTTGCCTTTGAGAGAGCAGTGATGACCTGTTCCCTAGACATCATGGGAAGGGGACAGGTACCGGGGATGTCCTGATTTACTGACTGGGGGGGGGGACACAGAGGGGTAAAGTTTTCGCTGAATCTGTCAGCCAGCAAATTCGCTATATATACGGCATTTATATATTGATGATTACCAGCTCGGAACAGACCTGGGCGTTTCCTTTGTGGTTGCAGACATTTATGTGAAGAAGGCCTTATTATTGCCTCTAGTAGATGTGGCACATTTGGACTCCAACTTTGTTTTGGAGGATTTCAACAGAGCTCTTATTTGCTTGTTCAGGCTAAGGAGACATTGCTTCTAATTGGCACCTGCTCCTCTTCCTTGGTCTTGGACAGCAATTTTTCCCTTTTGTTATAGAGTTTATTTACTGCAGATGTCCACCAGACAGGTTTAACTCTTCCTTGCGGAGGATGATTTAGTCCTGCTGGGTATTCCTGATTCCATGCAGCTATATAAATGCTCGTATAGTGCTTTGGTGTAGTTTTGGATATCGGTGGCAGTTCCTACAGAGGGGAAGGGGGGCTGTGAAGCTGTTTATGCCATCCCTCAGGAGGCTGTAATCAACGTTGGAGAAGTTTTTAAGTCTACTAACAACACAAAAGCTAAAACTAAAAGATAATGACCTGGAAGTTGGAAAAATGGACCACAACTCAATCAACTAAATTAAAAGATTTACTGAGCACTTTCCTAACTAGTCTGCAAACCATTCCTTATATAAATGAAGTAATGCATATACACTCTAATTAAACACTGCATTATACAAGGAAAGGTTTGTGCAGACAGTGTATTTACACACATGTAAGAATGCAAGCAAAATTGTGATGAATTTTATGTGGCATCCAAGGGGTTAAGTGACTGGAGGGTGTTTAATTGTGCAAGTGTTTAATTGTTGAAATGACTAGCCTTTCAGTACATGTATTTAAGAACTGCTAGTTATGTGAAAAAATATCCTTTGAAGGCGAAAGGCCAAGGTACCAGAAGAATAAATAATTGTGTTGGTTTTCCTGTGTTTGTTATTTTGGCCAGTTCGTGGAGGTGTTTTGGAGAAAATCAAGGAATCTCTGGGCATGTGTGTTCTGGCATGAGTAGTTTTTCCAATCTATGTGTGGGAAGTTAAAGTCACCCAGGATCAGGGTTAAAGGGTTGAACACCTTGATAGATATGAACAGGTCCAAATAGGCAGATTGGGCATTTTGAGTCAGATTTGGGGGCTGGTAGCTAGCTGTGATATCAATAAGGGTCTTGTCAATAGTTAACTGCACTTCGAGTGTCTCCTGTGCATCATACTATCTGACCAGCCTGGAGGTGTGTATGCCTTGAATAAATATTGAAACCACCTCCTTTGGCTTTACTGCCCACAGTTTGGGGTCTGAATGTATAATAGGATGAGTAACCAGTTAAGGCTGGGGTGCTCTCCACAACTTTGAACCAAGTTTCTGTGACTGCACAGACGTCAGCATTTTCCAGGGTTAGGAATGCTTGCAATGAGTGCAGTTTCATGTTTAGACTCCTAGTGTTTCGTAGCATGACCTTTCATTTGCATTTTGATGAAATTTTTATATTGGTAATTTTAACCTCGTCACTCTTCCTAAAAAAGGCACTATAGGGGAAGCAAGAGCCTTTGCCAGAAAAGCCTGAAGTCCAGGTGAGACCGATGCAGGCCATCACTGCAAAGCATCATGGTCTGTCGATCATACTTTCCCAGGCTTTCAGGTACTGGATCCCCCTGGAATGACACCAGAAACTAAGCAATTGTTAAAAGCTGATCATTTTCTGTTTTTATTGAGGCATCATTCTGGGGGACGGCAGAATGCTTAAGGCTAGGGACATCCCTGCCTGGAACACAATCAGCGAGCTCAACCATGTCTCTCTTCATATAGTACAGAGAGGTACGTCTCAAGTCATTCACGCCAACATGGACTAAGACAAAGTCATAACAGTATCTGCTGTTGACAGACTTGAGAGCACATGGGATATGGCAGATTCTGCCACCTGACAGAGAACTAACAGTGACTTTCTCCTTATCCAGCCTGGTGAGAGGCACATCTGTGTGTCCTACAATGGAGTTTCCTATGACTAATATGTTGGGTTTATGTTGAATCCTTAGTGGCTGTGAGGCACAGGTATGTGGACTATGTGTTGTATGTGGTGTGGAGGGCTGGGGAGATCCCATGTGTTTTTGCCACAGAGATCTCCCTTGTTTGGGTATGTTTATGTGGAGGACCTCAACATATGTAGGTGTGTGTTGTGTAGGTGTGGGTGGTGTTTGAGGTGTAGAGATCGTGTTGACAACCTTTTAGGTGCCAGATATACTGGCTTGAGGTGGAGAGAGAGCTTGGACTCCAGGTTCCTAATGTAACTGCATCTCTCATAAATTGTGTTCCTAGGTGGCTGTCCATGTATACGAGGCAGCTGCTGCACTGTCTCAGGATGCCCATATCAACCAAACTGGCAGGAGAAACTGTAGGAAAATTGTCCATCCATATTTGTCAGAATATAAGGGAGAAAGGCCAGGGAGGGCTAAGGGGTGGGTCTAAAACCCAACTGCTTAAACCAAAGCTAAGAGTTTAGGATAACACTTGAGAATACCACTTAATTTAGACAGGCTATAAACAAGCAGTAATACATGCAACAGAAAAGATGCAGTTGAACACTTTAGAGAACAGGCAGCAAGTAGCAAGAAAATGCAAAACAAGATGAAGTAATAGGAAGAAACACAAAATTAGAAAAACATAAGCAGCTGAATAAAGTGTCTTGGACAGAAGATAATTCAAGGTTAAGTGACTTAAGGGGTTTGGCCTTCCCAAATGATTTCTGTATTAGGTAGAATGAGCTGAAGAGATGGGACTGGGAGGAGCATCCCAGATCAAATTTACAGTAGGGGCGGGCAACTGTAAAAGCCACCAACTTTAAGAACACAAACAGCAATATGGTGGGAGGAAGGTTTCAGCATGGATCAGAAAGCAAAATTCTGCCAGCAAATATATAAATATTTCAGTCAAGCAAAAATAAAGACAGTGCAGAACTCTGAAGACTTAAAAGTGCCAAAAATATACTTATCAACTCTTTATTTCCAGATTGAGAAACTCTCAGTCAGAATGTCACAAGGAGATTTAGCAATGTTATGTGCCATCATCTCTCTGATGCAAATGTACTTTCCAATTTTATCCTTGTTTTAATGTGCATGGGACCATCAGATGGCTCTCAAGCTATCCTTTTTGGCCTTGCTACTTATATATTGGAAAGACTTTTTCCCCACATTATCTGCTTTTCTTTTGCTTTTCACTGGTGAAAGAATCAAGTTTTGGTACAATAGTTCCTAAAGTACATTGAAAAGGCTAGATGGAGCAATTATTTCACCAAATACATAGTTTTACCCTTCACCTCTCACCTCCAGTTTCTTGCAAAGGGAGTTCCCCAACATGACCGAGCTGTGCCATATCATCGGACACAAACTGGATCCTCAGCCAGGCATGCTTCCTGATCACAGATACACCAGCCCTAGATAATGCACCTACCACATCATAAGTATAAATAACCAAATCTACTGGCATGTCTGCCTATCTGCAGAAACATGTACTTTGGGTAAGATGGAGATAGAGGTCACGACCTGCTATAGGTCCCCAACCATGTCCCTATACTCTCACTCCACATTCCTAAGCACCCTGAAATCTGTCAAGGTTCAACCCAACACTCATATACTAGGAAACCTCAACTACCACTCCCAACAACTGGGAGAACTACTCAAGCACCAATACAATGGCCTAGCACTTCCTGGAATTCATCAATTCCAATGCCCTGAACCAGCTCATTCTGCCCTCCACTAGAGGAAGCAATATCCTTGACCTGGTTATTACTAACATGGGCAACCGTTGCTCTATACCAGTAGTCGATCCCTCCCTAGTCAGATCTGACCATAAACTAATCACCATGGAAATCCACATCCCACCAACATACCCCCCCCCCCCACCAGAGGTAACCACCTTGAAAAACTTCTCCAAAGCTGACTTTGGGATCCTAAAAAACAGAGGTGGCTAACTTCACGGCACCCATGCCAATGGAAATTAGTTGCATGACTGCCGAATCATAACCAATGCACTGTACGAACATGTACATAAATGCATGGAACTAGCCATACCTAACAGTACCAGGACGCCCTCCTCCAAAAAAAGAAAGCTAATCTGGTGGTCCCCTGCCATTAATAAACTCTACAACAAAAGGAAGAAACTCTTGCAGAAAAAGGTGAAGTCCCAAGACTGGAAAAACTCCCTTATTAGCCTCAACAAAAAGTTGAGATCCCTAATCAAATCCTCTAAAGCCAGCTATGAAAGCAGAATTGCGGCAGACACTAAAAACAATCACAAAGCCTTCCATAGTTACATGAAGAACCTCCACGGCAATACCCAGATTTGCTCCGAGTTGCTGCAAAATGGTATCTCCTATACTGAGCATACTGCCAACATACTGGCAGACATATTCAGTGCCAACTTTAACCCCCCCAAAGGACCAATTACAATACTGGAAGAATGCAAGGCACCCAGCATTACTGCAGCATAGGTTAAAGCTGCATTGCCCAAGGGCAAGAATACAGCTTCCATGGAACCAGATAATATCCCTGGCTGTGTTTCTACATGAACTACAAAGCAAACTGAAACCATATCTGTGTGTCCTGTTCAGTCACAGCCTCACCTCAGGCTTTTTCCCTACCGAATAGCGCACTGCTACAGTCATCCCCCCTCCATAAAGGAGGAGCAACTACAGACCCTGGGAATTACCGCCACCATTAGCCTGATGAGTCTGATATGTAAAGCTATGGAGTGCATCATCATGGACCTGATTAACAAAGATGTAGAAAATCTCCAAACTCTAGACCCCACACAATTTGGCTTTGTGAAAGAGAGATCATGCCTGCTCAACCTGGTTGACTTCTTTAAGTCAGTCACCAGGGCTGTAGATGAAGGTAAGACAGTGCATACAGCCCTTGATACCATTCCTCACTCGGGAATTATTGATAAACTCGCCAAACTAGGCATCAACCCCTAAATCACTAGGTGGGTTGCAAATTGGCTCACAGAGAAAACACACAGTGTGAAAGTAGTAGACTCCACGTCAGACTGCCGACCAGTCACAAGTTGAGTCCCACCGGGATCAGACCTGCTTCCTCTCCGGTTTGGCATCTACTTCTTAGAAATCTAGGCCAACACAAAGGGACTTCGGTTTACCAAATTCATAGATGACTGAAAGTTGGAAGCCATTATTAACTCCCCAAGTGATGCAGACATCCTACAGAAAAGGTCTCTCCGAGACCAAGGACTGGTGTCAAAACCATGGCCTTAAGCCTAATGCCAAAAAATGTTATCCCCTTTGGTAAAAACTCCATTCCCACTAATTACCACATCAATGGGAACCCACTGAACACTGAAGGAGTTATAAGAGATCTGGGGATGCAGGTTGACAGCAACCTCTCCTTTGACCACCACATTGCCACTGTGGTCAGAAAGTCCTATGTGGCACATCTCATTACCAATGATTTTGCATCCAGGAAGAAAGAAGTCATAGTCTCTTCTCTACTTTTCCCTCATTAGACCAATTACTGAGTATAATGACCCATTTGGCATGTACCACACTAGGCACCTGCAATAGCTGGCTTAGTACCTCAAGAAGAGGATCCTAGGCATTAAACACATCCTACAGGGACATACTCAAAAGACTCCAGCTAATCTCAGTCTCATATCGCCTACTTAGAGGCAATCTTTGCTTGACTTACAAAGCCATGTCCTACCCAGCTCTGTTAGAAATGCTACACCTAAAGAAATCGTAATCCCTCCACACCACACGCTCCAGAGACCTTAACCTCATTACCACAATCAACAGAACATGCTGGAGGGATAGGTTCCTCACCCAGAGACTACCCATACTCTGGAATAGACTTCCCATACATGTCAAGCTGAGCATCTCGCTGTCCCTCTTCAAGAAGAATCTTGATGAGTGGATGAGTAATAGAAAGTTCACCCCTGGGATCACTCCAGTGGCTCTGCTAGATAGAGGCACTGGGAACTACCATCAGGCAGCATGATGCCAGGGCACTTCTATGGGCTAGGCTTGTAAAGGCTCCAAGGCCATTAGCCTAGTACATAACTACGAACCCAAGTCTGATCAGTTTCACCTTCAGGTGTACAGAGCGCATCTCTCCAAACATATCCATCATTAGCAAAGAACAACTTCCCAGTAATTTATCTGATGGGCTTAACAATCAATTGTCCTGATGGTTAAGGATGCTGAGGTATACATCTTCCCAAATCAGTCAAACCCTACTGTCCCAGTCAATGGGAAGGTGTTCTAGGCAAGAAACACCTTTAACTCGCATCTCCCAGCAGCATCCACAGATGTCACAACAGGATTCAGTAGGTTTCTATGCAAGACCTTTAAATGCTGCTGGACTTTAAAAAACAGACTTCCTTGGGGTGGAGGGCTGGCAGTCTCGTTCCAGGGATGCCATTTTAAAAGCATCCAGTAATGCCTCAAAAACTTGTGGTACAGCAAGTGCTTTAGGGGTCTTCAGTCCTTAAATCTCTCCATTTTTGGAGCCTCAAAGAAAAGTACAGTTGTGTAAAGTCATACCATAACAGTAGATATCCTTCTCTTCACTGTCGCAGTATTCTTTACAACAGGAATCCTCTGACAAGGGCAGCCTGGCATCTGGCTAGTATAACAAAGCCTTTAGATTGTAATGGGTACGCCGTACGTCAAATGTACGCTCCTTGTGCGCAGAGTGGGGCATAAAGGTGACGTACACACATACCATCATCAGAACTGAAAAGCCACAATAGGAATGGCAGTCCAAGGATACTAGTAGGTAAGAAACATATCCAGAAGGAAAGGATCAAGGAAGAAGGAAAGGAGCAAATACTGCAACAGTGAAGAGAAGGTCATCTACTGTTATAGTAAGACTATACACAACTGTACCATGTCCTTCCATATCACTGTTGCAGTATTCATTACAATGGGGAAAGTGCAATATCTCAGGAAGAAGACTGGGAGGAGGAAGGGCCAGTACAACCCTCTAGGAAGCCATGGAGAATAGCCTGACAAAGCCAGCTCTGGCCCTAGAAATCGCATGGTAAACGTATGCACAGAAATCCAGGCAGCTGCCTCAAGAATAGATTTAGTATCTAAACCCTTGAAAAAAAAAAACACCAGAAGCCACAGCCCTTGTAGAATGAGCCTTAACAGAAGGAAGGCTCTTGTCATGAAAAGAATAGCAAAAGGAAATAGCTTTAGATATCCAACAAGAAACAGTTTGCTTGAAAACAACCAAACCTAAACACTTAAAATGAACACCATGGTTTTGGGTAACTAACTAGCCATTATTTGACAAATTACTGGTGCTCAAACTCACTTGCCCAAAGTTTCCTCAACTTCTTTAACTCCAATGCCCTGGACCAGCTGTTGACACCCACCACAAGGGGCGTCAACATCCTGCATCAGGTGCTTACCAATATGGGGGACCATTATAGCACCCCCACTGTCAGGTCTTCCCTAGTGAGATCTGACCACAAATATGCCTCATTTGAAGTAACTATCTCACCTGACCCCTTAGCAGCAACTAAACTAAATATTTCAAAAACAGATTATAACCTCTTACAGGATGGTAGAAATAGATTCACTGCACCTCCCCCTCAGATGGAACTGGCAACTATGCAGAGTTCTAAATCAATGCTTTATACAAACATTTGTATAACTGCATTGACTTGGCCATCCCTGACATGACCAAAACAACCTCCTCAAAGAACAGCAAACCTACCTGGTGGACAACTGCCATTAACAGGCTTTACAGTAAGAGGAAGAAACTGATAGAGCCCTAAACTGGAGACACTACCTCCTCAGCTTAAACAAGCGAGTAAGACTTCATGTGAAGTTCTCCAAAGCAAACTAAGAATCCAAATTAGCTTCCCCAACTAAAAAGACAACCATAAGGTGTTCTTTAGTTACATCTGTAACCTAAAAGGAAAGCCCCAGACTTGTACCAAACTGGTAGTTAATATCACATACACTAAAAGCCTGTGGAAACAGCTAACCTGTTGGCTGACAGGTTCTGTGAAAACTTCACTCGCTTGTCCCTGCCATATGTACCCCACGACATCCCTACCACCTGTCCCCTACCTTGTATCTCTTGAAAGAGAGAGAGGGAGTTTATGACCTGCTAAGGCCAAACACACAGCATCTATGGGACCCAACTGTGACACTGCCAGCTCATTTTGTAAATAATTCTATGTCATTTGTGAATATTGATATGATTTATACAGAACTGTAGGTTATATACTGAACTTCAAGAATGTAACCACAGCATACCCTGCTGGAACATTGACCAACTTATAAAACTTGAAGAAAATAAGTTGAAATTGTTTTACAATAATGGCATCTCTCAGTTTCAGTGAAGCAGACACAATGTCTAGAGCTACAGGTTTTTCTACTCTCTTGGACAGAAGTAATTACTAGGTCTAAAATGTAAGTGTGTTTTATTGCTTTATGACTTCCTAGCAGCTGCATATCTGAGAGATATGTATTAACACAGAGATGTTAAAATTCTGTTACATTTATGCTTAGCCTGGGAACTGAAGTCAGGTGACAAAAAGTGATGTCATCCAAGCTAACAAAGCAGTAACATTTGATACTGATTAAAGAATGTTCTGCGTGTGAGAGAGAGACAGAAAGGGGGGGCATTTTGTATTTTGTCTTGGACCTAACAAGAACATCCACTCATCACCACTGCACTTGCTTTGCTCTGTAAGCAAGTTTCTTAGGGCACAGTAACTCTTTTTAGATATAGATAGGAATATAGTAAATATTAGTTTAGATATTGCCTGTATTTGAGACTGTCCTGCAAGGTTTTAAAATATCTCCTGTGATTCTGAACTCTGGAGTAACTGTTTCTGAGTATTGTCTTCTTTTATTATTTATTATTAAATATATTTAAACCTATCTTTGTGGCTGATATTTGCGAGACATATATAAGCTCGTGTACTTGCATATTTATTTGGTGACACTGTACAGGCCACTCCAAATAGCCTTGTAAGTCCTGGTCAAAACTACCATTTGGATTAACAGTAACATCAGACAGTAGGATTGGACACGCTTTGTAAGGGCCTTATAGTAGCCAATAAGTAGGGGTTGGAAGTGATAATTACCTTATAGTCTGGGCAGAAGGGGGCATAGCTAGTAAACCTGTGCCAGCCTTCCCCAGGTGTGTGTCAGCTACATGGACACAGACATGATGCACTGGTTGGACAGAAAGGGTGCTGGAGGTCTTGGCTTGACCCCCTCAGCTGAGATATTAACCCTACAGTACCAGTGGGGAGTCTTATCAGGGATCTGGAGAGAGAGGGAGAAACCAGCCCCAGCAGGTCCATAACATAATCACATATGAGTGGTTGCATTACAGAGAGGTGTTTCTGGACATTTTCCGGCAAAGGAGTACTCCCCAAGTAGATCTGACTCTCCTCTGAGCAAACAACTTCTTCTAGTCTGTGCCAAAGTCCCATGTCCTCTGGTCTGGAAGGTGGATGTCCTAGTTTTTTTTTGGGAAGGAATGTTTCTCTGTGTCTTGCATTCCAAAATTCCTGTCCAAGATAAAATAGGATACTCCCAAAATCTTGCTGGTGACTTCCTTTTGGCCCCGACAGCATTGGTTTCCTCCTTTTCTGCATCATTCCAAGGGTAGTCACAAGTTACCTCACAGGATGCACCTATTAACACAAGACAAAGGATCTGTCCATCCACCCCCACCTGTCCACTCTTCAGCTGACATTGTGGGTCTTTTTTTCCTGAGGACAGGCTTCAAGTCCTGCAGGAGGCTAGGAAATCTTACTTATTCATGTAGAAGAGGTTTTCTATTTGTCTTTTTTTTTGTCACCTGGATCCACTTATTGTGGATGTTCCTATGTTTCTGTCTCGTGTGTGAATTGCTCAATGCTGGGTTGGCATATTCTTCTCTTAAGGCCCACCTATCCACCATCTCCGACTGTCTCTCCTTTGACTCCCCCCTTTAGCCTCTAGATTTGAGGCCAAGCAGTTTCTTAGATGTCTTTTCATGTTAGACCTCCCAGGAAGCCTGTCCCTCCTTCAGGGGACCTTCATTTTGTTTGAGAAAAATTGGCTCTGGCTCCTTTTGAGCCTGCTGCTTCAGCTTCTTTACAGCATTGTTCTTGGAAGATAACTTCTTTTGGCCCTTACTTCTTCCGGAACTGGTGTCTCAGTTGTAAGCCCTTACAGATGTTCCTCCTTTTTGAGGTTTTCTATAAGGACAGGGTGTCCCTTTGTACTTCTTTTATGACCAAGGTGGTTAATGAGCTGTCTCTTAATCAGTATTCATTAGTCCATTTTTCCATTCTCAACCGTCTGCTAGTGAGAAGGGTTTGCACACATACTGTATACAGTCTGTACACTCAGTATACTGCATACTGAGGTTGAGTATTACAAATATGTCAGGGCCACCACCGTCAGCCAGAGAAATTTCAAATTGTGGCATACTTGCTGTACCCCACTCCCCCATGTAGTGACTTTGGATGTGTCCAAGCAAGGCAAGGAGCAGTTATGCAGTGTAAGTGTGCAGATAGAGCATCCCCCATCCGAGGTAGACACAAGTACAGTCATGGCTTTTCATCAGTCCTTGATTTTGCAGAATGTTCTGGTTTTCTGTCATATTTTTATACTGTTGATTTATGCTTCTTCTTATTCAGAAAATGCATGTTGTTGCAGTGCCTGTTGCTCTGTGTTTAAGTAGCAATGCGTTAATGATCATCTGGTAAGCTTGTCTGAGACTGTAAGATGCAAGTAAGCTTTAATAAGCATACTGTTAAAGAATTACCAACAATGAAAGCCTTTTTGTTGTTGCCATGCAGACAATATTTACATAACTAGATTGCTTATAAGCCTTAGGTATTGAAATGCATACCACAGTATTTGTAATAAAGGACAAGATTACAGTATTTTCAGAAGCTCATTACATTTGTTGGAGACTTGCAGTCATCTTTGCAGACTTTACCAGTTAAATAAATAGAATGCTAATCTACCATGCGTGGTCCATAACCTGTGCAGTAATCCTTTAAGAAATTTATCTTGAGCTTGTTTGTTTGCTGCTCATTTTTTACTTTGATCATGTTTTTCCCCATGAAACAAGTAGATAGTTGTTGTCATGCAGCAGGTCTTTTTTGGATAAAAAAAATATTTTTACAAGTGGGGGTATCACAGATTGCTACTTTCCGCATGTTACTTGGTAGTTTTATAAAACTGAATTAGAACTACAGTGCAAGGAGAAGTGGTTTGAGTTGAGTGCTGCTTGTTTTTGTATACTTGATTTTCACTGGCATTCCAGTAACGTATTTAAAAAGCAATTTCTTTTTTCATTCATCTCAACCTGTTTGTTTCCATCTAGATATTAAGTAAACTGTCATGTAGCCAACACATTGAAATATTTTTTCTCTTCTACACTTCGTTTTGTCTTGACTGGACTCTCATAATGATGGTTTAGCACCCAGGGCAGCGTATTTAAAGGCCCCAGTTTTTGCGGTTTTTAGCATAGCTCCACCCCTTCCCTTTGTCCCCACCCATTAAGCTGTCTCCTGCAGCCCCCTTTGATTTGAACCTACCAGCTGCCACTGGGATAACAATCCTACAGAAATTACCAAAACTTTGTAGTCTCTTCCTTCCAGACTTATTACCAAAACAGATCACATTCCATGAAAACAAAATCCCTTTTCTCTACACCACAATACCTAGGACTTTTTTTTGTCGTAGTTTTACAATACAAGCAGCCAATTAAGGATACATGTCTCCAGTACTTCAGAGATCTGCGCGATAATTGTTCTGTATTTACCAGAAAAATTCTGGGAAGAAATATTCCTGCTAGCCTAAAAAAGGTATACAACACAAAGCTGAAAAAGAGGAAGATGTTCAGGCAATACAACTTCTGTCAGGACAACCTAATAAAAGACAATTAATAAGCACATGAAAACTTCTTCTGGAGAAGAGTAGATATTAACAGGAATGTGACGCAAGGCAATTTAGCCTGCAACACTTTCACTTCAACTAAATGCTTTGATCTAAAACAGGGAAAATACTAAAAATATGGCATTCTACAGTCTAAGCTACAAAATGTTAAAAGAAAAATGTAATTTTCTCTTGGCTCCCAGCATTATATTGCTATACTTTGCAAACACAAAACAATCTCAGTTTCTACCTTATCAAGAAGGAACAGCATTATTGGCAAAAGATACTGACAAAATTGAAAAACAACTGTGAACTCAAAACCTTCAACTATTTAGTGCAGATCACTCACAAGATACCATCTGAGAAAATCAACAGGCAACAGGTTAACCTACCAAATGTCTTCTGGCCACCCATGTTTTATAAGGTCTTCATCTGCAAAAAAAAAAAAATAGAAGATGAAAATATAAACTGCAACAGAATTTTTAAAATAAAACACAATAAGGAGGAAAATGTGCTTGGAAACAATGCCAAAAATCACCACAAACCAAAGCACTTGCAGAATCAGCAAACAAAACGCCTCTTCAGGTCGGTGAACCAAAATGTTTTGCTTTGTGGCGTTAAATAAAATTGTTTTGTGTCATTAAATAAAATGTTTTGGTTCACCGACCTGAAGAGGCGTTTTGTTTGCTGATTCTGCAAGTGCTTTGGTTTGTGGTGACTTTAGAATTTTTAAAATCTATGAAATAAAACAAAAACACCATGTTATAATGCACTATGCAGTTAATCAAAGTTGTCTGCATTTCACTGACTTTTTTTTTTAAACGAGAAAGTCTCTGCAGCCCTTATCAATTTGAAAGTTGTGCAAAACCATTAAAAAAAAGGACGACAAGATTCTTGAAGAAGGTCAGAATCCAAACTCCTGCCAAAGTAAATGGGTGGCAAAAGGGGAAGCAGGTTTGGTACTGGTGAACACCAGCCTAACAGACTGAATAGTCTGAGGGGTGCTGGTTCACACTATCAAAACAACCACAGAAATGCTGCTGCCCTGACAAAGCTTGTTCATTGACAAGTCTATATGATAACCTGAAATGTGCTGGCATTCCACAAACAAAAATGTTAACTGCTGCAAAGTTGCAGGAAATGCGATCATAGCACTTTAAAGTAGCATTGCACAAATTTTTCTATTTAATTTTGATTTTGTACATGCTACAAAATTTTTATCCTATCATAAATCCATCATCAGGTAAAACTGGGGAAAAGGGGGCTGATCATGACAACGATAAACTAAGCATTTATTTATGTTTATAGTTCTACTGCTTCTTTTGACACTATGGGTGACCTGGTCCAGTATTCAAAAATGTTTCAGCCATGTCCCAAGTCTGTTTTGGCTCGCTAGTTTTTCCCCCTTTTCCTTAAATGATTTACACCATGCATCCCTAAACTTAATATAATTATGTATGTTGATGACATCTTACTTATATAAAATATTATATAAAATATTAAGCAGTAGACAATCTCAGAATAAAAAACTTAAAGGAAATTTCTTTCATCTCTGTAAATGGGCATCAAAATAAGTTACTGATAAACCCCAACAAAACAAAAGCTATGCTATTCTCAATATCCAATAAACTACCAACCCTGAAAAACAGTATTCTAAAAGACAGAGTTATAATCCCTAATGTAACTGAACAAAAATACTTAATATGCTTCCTAAAGTTCGGACGTGCATCTTTTGTAAGTTCTGACAAAATATGTGGTGAAGTTCAGTCCCAATTAAAACTAAGCTGCAGGATTTCACACCTTCACAATCTGGGCACTTGTGCAACCATTGTAAGCAATGTTCTAATTCTTAAAAACAGAGTATGGCTCATCATTGCTGTACCTTCATTCATTCTACAATACTCAAAAACTACAATCAACTGAAAACAAAGGTTCATCCTCTTATCAGATCAAAATATGCACCACTGCTATGTCTAACAAAAATTAAAATGGCTGTAAATAACCAACTGAACTACCCTCTCTCAATACTCCCTACTCAAAGCCATAAGACAAGGATAGGGACCCCACGGAGATGTACACTACGTATCAGGGAAAAGAGCTACTCCCCAAGACCAAGTTAGGAAGACAGTATTATCCAAGGCAGACCTCTCCTCAAAACTATGATAGGTTAAACAGCTTTCTCAAGAACTGGCCCAGCCATATGGGATAATCTGCCCAGTGATATAAAACATCAGCAACCTTTATTGAAATTCAGGTACTAAAAAACCACCAACAAAACGAGGCTACTTGCACATTTTCAAGACACTGATTAAACAATTTCAGTCTGTATTCTAGCATGCACTCTCCTTACAATTTGCAAAAGGGATTCTTCCGCGTCATTTTTAATGCTGTATAATCCAATGTGTTAACTACTTAAATCCATTTCTTAAACCCAGTGTGCTTACCATTTCTTACACATCTTTTTCATTCTAAAACACAAAAAGTTTTTTAACAAAAAAAGAAGTTATGTACTCACCATAACATTCCATCTGAGTAGTTCTACTTTATTTGTCTTCAACTTGTGGGTACCGGATCCCTAAAGGATCCGAGCCGAACTCCAAGCTCCTCCCCTTACCCAAAATACACCTCCACTACCTTCCAACCCACAGACAGAGTTTGCTGCAACTTATACAGAGAACTTACACAGCTAAAACTTCAGCCAAATAGGCTGTTCCATATGGTCAGGCCAGGGGGAAGGAGGGAGGGACAGTTGAAGACAAATAACGTAGAACTACTCAGATGGAATGTTATGGTGAGTACATAACTTCTTTATCTGAAGTAGTTTACTTAATTTGATCTTCAACCTGTGGGACAGAGTCCCCACCTACTAAACTCCTGGGTGGCCCTCATGGAAGGATATTCCGGAGCACCGCAGAACCAAAGAAATCAAATCCAGTTTGTAGTGAAAAAAAGGTATGAGATGAGGACCATGTAGCTGCAGAACATGAAGTTATGTACTCACCATAACGTTCGATGTATGTATTCCATCTCGCCTCACATTCTTACCCGTGGGTTCGGAGCCGAATGTCGGCTCCGACTCGGCCAACTTTTTTAGCTCTAAGTCTTTCTATTGGCTGGGCTGGTATCCCATGCTGCACTGCTCTCTATCCCAAGATCTAGTTTGCTGCAAGCCCCAACACTCATTCTCCATGCATAACACCACCTAAGGAAAGGAAGAACAAATCAGCTCTGAAACCAGACCTAACCTCCAGATCCTCCAGGATGGGGGAAGGAGTGGCGGGTAAGTACGAATGTGAGGTGATATGGACTACATACATCGAACGTTATGGTGAGTACATAACTTCTTGATGTAGTCCAATCTCGCCTACATTTTTACCTGTGGGACAGCGTCCCTAGCACCTAAATCCTGGCAGGCTCAGTGGAAAATACTGCTGAGCACTTTGGAACCAAAGGTAGACCTGCCCCTAGATACCACATCCAACTTCTGAGTAACAAAGGTGTGAGGAGATGCCCAAGTAGCCGCAGCACAAAAATCATCCATAGACAATCTGGCCTGAAAGGCTGCAGATGTAGATACAGACCGAGTAGAGTGAGCCTTCACCCAGAACGGTAAATCTTTACTCCCTAAGGAATAAATGAAAGAAATACAACTGGAGATCCACCTGGACAGCTTGATTTTGGAGACAGGATACCCAATTCTGTTTTCCAAAAAGGAAACAAAACTGATGAGATTTTCTGAGGTCTTTCATTCTGTGCAAATAAAAACTTAATTGTCTGTGTACATCCAATTGATGAAATTTGAATTCTGCTTGTTTGAGAACTGGGGAAAAAACACTGGCAATTCAATAGATTGATTAATGTTACTGATTGATGCCACTTTGGGAAGAAGAGAGGGGTTCGGTCTGAGAGAAACCCTGTCCTTATGAAAAATCAAATGAGGGGGTTTGATTGATAAAGCCTGAAGCTCCGAAATGCATCTGGCTGACGTGATAGCTACTAGAAAGACAGTCTTCCAAGTTAAGAATTTTAAATTGCAAGTGGCTGCAGGCTCAAAGTGGGGGTGTAGTAAGACTCTGTAGAACAAAGTTAAAGTCCCAAGGCATGACAGGTTCTGATACAGGAGGACGAAGTAACAAAGTGCCCTTCAGGAAAGCCTTTCAGAGTCTATGTGCCATCAGGCTAGGCTCGTCTGCGACATGAAAGGTAGAAAACACCGCCAACTGGACATTAATGGTTGCGGCCGCTGAACCCTGGTTAAAGAGCATAGACAAGAACTCCAATACATACGAAATTGGAGCTGTGTAAGGGTCAATCTTTTTTTGGTATGTGCCCAGATTGAAAACCTCTTCCATTTACTGTAATAAATCTTCCTGGTCGAGGGCTTATGAGAGGAAAATAAAATATGAACCACCTCCGGTGAAAAATGATGAAGCCTAACTAATGACGGAAGTGGAGTAGACAGGCTGTCAATCAGAGGGTCCGAAGAGAGGGATGGAGCTGCCCTGACACGTGTCAGTAAGTCTGGTTGCGGGTCCAGAATCCAAGGAGCATCCATGAGATAGGGATGGAGAAAGGGGAACCAAATTTGACGAGGCCAGTGTGGGGCAGTCAGAATCATGGTTTCCCATGGACTGCGCTTTCTGAATAACCTTTAACAGCAAGGGGACCGGAGGGAAGGCATATAGTAGACCGGAGGGCCAATCATGGACTAGAGCATCCCTGGGTGACTCCCCCTGAGGGGGGATCAACGTGAAGTAGCTGCTGCATTTGGCATTGAGGGGGCTGGCAAAATGGTCACAGCAAGGCTGACCCCACCTGCGGAAGATTTGTTCCACAACTTGACTGTTCAGGGACCACTCGTAAGGCATCAGAATAGTTCTGCTTAGCCTGTCTGCGATCACATTGGACTTCCCCGGAATTGCCACCAGAAAACGTTGGGAAGACATTGCCCACTGCCAGACTCGCACAGCCTCTCTGCAAACGGGATAAGACTTGGTTCCTCCCTGCTTGTTCAGATACCACACCACTAACATATTGTCTAAGAGTGGATTGCAATAGTCCCAAGAGGAAGAAAACTCTGAAGTGCTTGCAATGCTAGTAGCACAGCTCTCATCTCCAAGACCCTGATATGCAGATGCATCTCGTGCTCTTGCCACATGCCGTGGACTGTCCTGCCTAGATAATGCCCCCCCACCCCATCTGGCAGGCATCTGTGGTCACTGTGGCAATCAGGGGCGCAGGAACAAAGGGCTTTCCTACATTCAGGTTGTCGGTGCAAAACCACCAACTGAGATCCTGTTTGCACCTGTCTGTGAGTAGAATAGGGTGAGAAAGTGGAAGACGTTGAAGAGACCACTGGGCAAAGAGAAGCCACTGAAGCAGCCTCATATGTAATCTTGCCAGAGGGACTAACAATCGTAGCAGCCATTGTCCCCAACAGTTGGAGGGCCCATCTTGCCTTTGCTCTTCTCAGAAGGAGCAAGGCGTGAACTTTTTGTTGTAAGACTGATTCTTTCCTGTGGTAGAAACGCCCGCATGAGGACGGTGTCTAGTTCAGCTCCTATAAAAGTGACACCCTGTGAGGCCAACAAGGCAGATTTTTCCCAGTTCAATGTGATGCCAAACTGTTGACATAGGTTGATAGTAGCGTCCTTGGCCTGAAGTAGTAGATGCCTGGTGGTGCCAGTAAGGAGCCAGTCGTCCAGATATGGAAACACTTGGAATCCCTGACGTCTCAATTGAGCAGTCACCACTGCCATGCATTTGGTAAACACCCTGGGGGCTGTGGTGAGACCAAAGGGCAGGGCTCGAAACTGAAAATGACTGGCTCCCAGCCGGAAGCGTAGGTGACTTCTGGATGCCCTGTCTATCTTTATGTGGAAGTAAGCATCCTTGAGGTCGATGGAGCACATCCACACTTCTTTTCCCAACAATGGGAGACTAGACTGCAATGTGACCATTCGGAAATTGGACTTTTGCATGTGGGTGTTCAATTGGCTGAGATCCAATATGGGTCTCAGGTCCCATGTCCTTTTTGGCACCAAAAAGAATCTGGAGTAAGTCCCTAACCCGATCTGGTCTGAGGGGACATGTTGGATGGCTCCTTTTTCTAGCAGCTTTGAAACTTCTGAAGATGCGTAATCCCTTTGACTGGGTGGAACCATCCGAGATTTTCTTGAATGGAGGGGGATGACATATCTTTCGGAAATTATTTGTAGAACCCACTGGTCCTGGGTGATGTCTTGCCAGACCTCCGGGTATAATGAGATTCGACCCCTGACTGGCTCTGGGAACGCAGTCGGGCCTCCCATCAGGAGCGGCGGTAGGGAGAACCACGAAAGGAATCACGGTCTCCCAAGTTGCGGCGGCCTCCTCTGCCCCTAGGGTGGCGTCTCCCTGAATAACCACCCCCTCCCCTGCCTCTGGAGGGGGGCTCACCTTGTGCACCGGGAAAAAACCTCTGATTTCTTGAACCACATTTTGCCACCCCTCTGGGCCTTGGGATAAGGCCTAGAGGGAAGGGAAAAACAGACTCCTACGGCAGAGAGTTTTTCCCTCCTGCTCACACCTGGAGAGAGTGTCTTTCACCTTGGTTCTGAACAAAGAGGAACCATCAAAAGGGGCGTCGGTGAATGAAGACTTGAAGGCCTCTGCAAAATGACAAAGGCGCATCCAGGCCTGCCTCCTAAGAGCAACTCCTGAACTTGCTGCCCTAATCGCTCCTTCGGCTGCATATGAGATTAGCCACATGGAGGAGTTTGCAATGGAATTGAGGGTAGACATCTGAGGGTTGACCTTCCAGGCCTCCGCCTCAGAAACGTTACCCGTAAGAGTATCTCGAAGCTCCTTGAGGAGATCTCTCTGGAGCAGTGTAAAGTGTGATAAATAATTCAGTGACCGTAAGGTACAGGTCGATGAAGAAAAGGTATGCTTCCCGTACCAGTCCATGGTCCTAGACTCCTTGTTAGGGGGATGGACGGTGGAAGAAGTCTCGGCTAATTCCTTGTGAGTGGCAGCTGTCACCACCATGGCATCACAGGGACTCCCTTGGACAGAAATTCCTTAGGAGGAGCAGACAAAAATTTACTGCGTCTCCTGGGGAGTGGTTCCACAGAGTCAGGGGTTTCCCATACCCTTCGACAACCCAAATCCAGAAGCTTGAAGGGTGGAGATGCACACGAGGCAGAGGGCTGAGCACCAAAGGCCTTCAGGAAGAAGACTCCTCCTCGGAGGGGTCTTTGGATGGCCAGTCACCTTTTTGTTTCAAAATCTCTAGGATGGCAGAGAAACATCCTCAGAGGGACCCCTCCGATTCCTCGAGGTCGGTGTCTGATGTGAGAGACTCATCCTGGGAATCTATGTGCTTTCTCTTGCACGTCTTCTTTTTGGGTGGCTCCTCAGGCAAAAACTCTGAGGGGCCCTCAGAAATGTGGGGACCACTCATGGGGGTACCCTGAGGCCTTGGGGCTCCACTGGCTAGAGATAGATGGCGATCAGAGACCTGCACCGGTGTAGTAGAGGACAGAATGACCAACCTGCATGATGCCGCTGAGTACCTGGCCACCACGCTCTGCATGGCCTCGAAGGCTGCCCCCCACCCCCCCCGAGTCCAAAGAACGACCAGCCTCCGAAGCCATGACAGGAGTCAAACTTTACCGCGCCGAAGCACCGAAAGGGAGACTAGGAACAGAGAGGTGTCCTGAAACCTCTCCCTCAGGTCTGACCGAAGAATCCTGAGTCCTGAACCCCGTGAACAGCGCCGACGGGGTCGGAGCCAATGGCACCGATAAGCTAGGATGGGCTGTCGGAACTCACCTAGGGACATCACATGGAGCCGAGCATTCCGGCTCCGAAAGCTAAGCTAAAGTGTGCTCTGAGGAGGAAGTATTGAAGCGGGTTGAGGGGCGGGCTCCGGAGCCGACTGGGTCGGAGCCGAGAACAATTTTGCCAGAACCGGCGACTGAAGGAGTCTCTGCACCACTCTATCAAGGTCTACATCTGATAAGGTCCTGGAGGATTTAGAGGATAGAGAAGGAGATTGAGACATCCTCTCCGAAGGGGACCTGCGAGCGAGGAGGGGATACTGGCCTAATGCTAGGCTATCGGCTCTGAACAGGTTCCAAGAAGACTGGAGCCGAAGCAGGTTCCATAACAACTGACACTTCCTGCAGCCCCGAGGACAATGAAGCCGAGGTTGTCGAAGTAGACTTTGCTATTTTCTCCGGTGAATCCGAGGAGACTGGAGCCGAATATCTCTTTTTTGATTTAGGGGATTTTGCCTTAGAGCTGGAAGCACTCTCCAGACCCTCCTCAAAGGAGTGTTTCAGAAGTCCCTTCAAAATCAATTTACTCTTCCTTTCCTGAAGAACGCACGGACTAAAGGCATGATAGAAGCTGCATGACTCCTGGAGATGAATTGCTCCCACACAATACACAGAGTGTCCATCGGTAATGGACATTTTATAACTGCATCTACGACATTTCCTGAAGCCAGAGGGCTTGTGTTCCTTAGTATCTTTGTACATCATTAACCAATAATAAAGCACCAAAGACAATTAATCACTGAATAACTGGACCAACGGTCAAACCCGTCACAAGGCGGGAAAAAGCCTACAACAAACAAATTCCACAAGATCTCCAAATTAAACGATCCTTAGACACAAACACAAGGGGGAAAGGACTAAATACCTCTAATTTAAACGTTTTTTAGTCCCGGTAAAGTTTTATGACACAAGGTAAGCAAGGGTACAGACTAGGTCCTCTAACTGAAAACGAGCCTAGCCCACTGGAAACAGCTAGTGGGATATCACAGAAAAAGCTATCAAAAACATAACTTTCCCACAAAACAAGACAAGAACACACAAAAGTTATTAAAATAGCTTTTTGTTTTGCAACAAATTCTCTGATAATGAAGAAAAAGGGTACTTAGCCACAGCTAAGAGCAAGACCACGTCCGAGCTACACGAGCGGCAAATGAGATCTGGAGATAGAGAGCAGTGCAGCATGGGATACCATCTTAGCCCAGCTAACAGAAAGACTTAGAGCTAAAAACATTGGCCGAGTCGGAGCAGACATTAGGCTCCGAACCCACGGGTAAGAATGTAGGCGAGATTGGACTACATAACCTCAAATATCATCCAGTGAGACTCTCGACTAAAAGGCTGCAGAAGTAGCCACTGACCTAGTCAAAAGAGCTTTCATCTGACCCAGAAGAGACCAACCTTTATCCTTATAGACCTGAAGCATCCACAACGAAATCCACCTAGCAATAGTGGCCTAAGAGATATGTTTACCCAAAAAGGGTTTAGAGAAGGACACAATTTATCAGGTTTATGAAAGGTTCTAGTCCTGTGTAAATAAAATCTTAACTGTCTATGAACATCCAGCAAGTGGAGTCTGCATTCCATTTTGTTAGCAAAATTTGGAAAGAAAACAGGTAAATTAATGGTCCGATTGATGTCAACTTGTGATGCCACCTTGGGAAGAAAGGACGGATTGGTACGAAGCTAAACTCTGGCCTTATGGGAAATCATAAATGGAACATTAATAGACAACACTTGCAGTTCCAAAACCCTTTTAGCAGAGGTGATAGCCATTAGAAATGCTGTTTTCCAAGACAAAAACTTAAGATCTGTGGTTGCTGCAGGTTCAAATGGCGGAGCGACCAAAGCTTGAAGAACCATAGTAAGGTCCCATGGGGGAACAGGATCCTTGACTGGGAGGCATAATAGGAAAGCACCTTTAATAAAGGCTTTACACAGTCTGAAAGAGGCTACAGAAGCAAAATTATCACAAACATGAAAATGAGAAATGGCAGCTAATTGAACTTTGATGGTAGAAGAGCTTGCTCCTTGTTGAAAAATATTTGCTAAAAAAAAATCAAGAATAGCAGGAACAGGAGCCTTAAAAGGGTCTAAACTCCTTTGAGAAGCCCAAAAGGAAAAAAAAGTTTGCATTTGCTACAGTAAATCTTCCTGGTGGAAGACTTATGAGCTGCCACCAGAACAGACCTGACTGAAGAGGATAATCCAGGAGTCCTAGCAATTAGGGGAACTGGAGCAGACAAGTCATGAGCTTCAAACTGTCCAGGCTCAGATGAGGAACCCCCGAGGGGTGTGAAATAAGAGCCTGACTGGGATCCAAGATCCAAGGTGGAGCCAGAAGATGAAACCTAAGGAAGGGAAACCATACCTGGTGAGGTCAAAACGGGGCAATGAGGATCACTTTGTTCCCCAGTCCACAAGCTTTTTGTAGAAACCTTGGAATAAGAGGTACTGGAGGGTAGGCATACAGAAGACAAAGGAGGCCAAGCATGGACTAGAGCATCTCTGGGGGACTCCCCCGGCTGGGGGTTCAAAGCGAAGACTCACTGCACTTCGTGTTGGAAGGAGATGGGAAGAGATCGCAGCAAGGCTGACCACTCCTGAAAGATCTGCTCTGCTACTGAAGTATTCAAAGACCACTCGCAAGGCATCAGTATAGTCAGACAACCTGTCCGCCAGGATGTTGGACTGTCCCGGAATGTGCATTGCTATCAGAAAGCGACCGGTGGAGATCACCCATTCCCAAACTCTCATAGCCTCACAACAAAGGGGGTAAGATCTGGTCCCTCCCTGTTTGCTGGCATAACAGACCACAGACATGTTGTCTAACTGAATTGCAATGGTTCCCAGAGGAAGAAAGGCATGAAGGGCCTGCAACGCCAAAAGGCCTGCCCTCATCTCCAGAACGTTTATACGCAAACTTTCTCGACAGGGGACCACAGGCCTTGGACTGTCCTGCCCAAACAATGCCTCACCCACCCAAGTTGGGAGGCATCCGTGGTCACTGTGGCTTGGACAGAGACTGGAACAAAAGGTAGTCCTTCCAGGATTTCTGGAGAGTACATCCACCAAAGAAGGGACGACCTGCAGACTTGACTGAGGTGGACTGGATACGATAATGGAAGATCCAACAGGGACCATTGCTCTGTTAGAGTCCACTGTAGTACTCGCATATGTAACTGGGCGCACGGAAGAAGCGTTATGGTCGCTGTCATAGAACCTAGGGCACTCAAAACAGATCAGGGAAACATGCATCCTCAGGTTTCGAACTCTCCGTGGTCAGGAAAATTTTGCACTGTAGTGTGCCTATCTGTGCTCCAATGTAGTCTACCACCTGAATGGGATCCAGAAGAGATTTGGATGCATTGATTGTAATTCCCAAGTGAAGTGCAAGCTTTAGCGAATAATCCTTGATTTGACTAAGTAGATGCCTGGTGGGAGAAGTTAGGAGCCAATCATCCTGTACGGGTAAACTTGAATCCCCTGAAGGCTCAGGTGAGCGGCTACTACTGCCATCACTTTGGTGAACACCCTAGGGGCTGTGGTGAGACCAAAGGGTAGGGTTCGACAATGGTAACGACTGACTCCTAGCAGAAAGCGGAGGAACCTCCTGGAGCTTGTGTGCATCTTTATGTGATAGTAGGCATCCTGGAGGTCTAACGAGCACATCTAGTCGCTCTCTTGCAGGTACAGCACGATGTACTGTAAGGGGACCATCCGGAATTTTTCTTTAGCAACTGACAGGTTCAGGGTAGATAAGTCCCCCATTTTCTTTGGCACCAAAAAGAACCTGAAATAGATGCCCAATCCAGACTGATCTGGGGAGACGGGTTTGATGGCTCATTTCTCTAACAGCTTGGAAATTCTCAGTGCTGCTGCCTCCCCTTTGTGTGGGTGGAACATCCAGGATGTGTTTGAGAGGTTTGGGAGGAACCACAAAAGGGATTAAGTATCCTCTGGATACAATCTGAAGCACCCAGCATTCTGATGTCATGGACTCCCATGCCACTAGGTGCAATGACAAATCGACCCCCGACTGCCTCCAGAGTAGAGCAGTTGAACAACCCATCAAGGTTGCTGCCCAGGCCTGTCCGAGAATGGTTCTTGAGACCCAAAATTCCTCAGACCCCCTCTGCCTCTGGGCCGGCGTCTGTCTTGTTCCCGTCTGCCTCTTGGGAAAGAAGAGCCCAGAGTGTTCTGGGAATACTGAGACTTCCGGAACCACATCTTCTTTTGCCCTCGCTGATTCTGAGAAAAGGCTCTTTGAGGGTTCGAGAAGCGGATCCCAACAGCTGACAGTGTCTTCCCATCTTTCTCACTCTGGACCAAGGTCTTTGACATTCTTATCAAAAAGGGTAGAGCCGTCGTAAGGGGCGTTGGCAAAAGACGCCTTGAAAGGTTCTGAGAACGGACATAATCTGAGCCAGGCATTGCGCCTCATGGACACGCTGGACCCAGCTGCCCTAGCCGCTCCTTCAGTAGCATGTGAATGAAATCGCATGGATGTGTTGGAAATTGCTTTTAAAGTAGCCATCCTCGCGGAGAACATGTCTCTGCCCTCCTGCGACATGGACTTAAGGGGAGACTCAGCCAGTTCCTTGACCATGTCTCGCTGTAGTCTAGTAATGTGGGCCAGGTAGTTCAGCACCCTGATGGAAAAAGCCATTGACGCATAAACCCGCTTCCCTAAGCAGTCCATCATCCTAGACTCTCGGTCAGGGGATGCACTGAGGAACTCTCCTAGGCAAGTTCCTTTTTAGTGGCTGCCGTTACCACCATAGTATCTACAGGGGAGCCTTTGTTCCACGCTGGTCTATCTGAGGGGGGACTATTTTGTCTGGACATTTCGGGATAGGTTCCAGTGTCCAGCTCCTTCCAGGACTGTGAAGTGACCAAGTCCACCAGGGAATCTGCGGGAGGGGACACCCAGGAAGTAGATGGGCCTGTGCCGAAAGCCTCCAGGAAAATGGATTTTTCAGAGGAAACTTTGGGGGTGGACCAACCTCCCTGCTGGCGTAGGATTTCCATGACGTCTCCAAAGGAGACATCCTTGGGAGGTGACCTGGGGGAACCTTCCCCATCATCCAAATCCGTGTCCTCTGTGAGGGACTCAGGGGGAGTCCAAGTGCCGCCTCTTACATGTATGCTTGTGAGGCACGTCTCTGGTGGGGCTCTCCAGGGGGAACTGGTAAGCCACTTGTTCCTCAGGGGGAACCGCCTGGGGCTCCTCGAGCATGGGCTGTCAGTCTGGTAAAATGATGGGATTCATAGACAAAGCCGAGGGAGTCAGGGCAGAGTCCGAGGAAATAGTCAAGGGTCTCGAGCCAGTGGACAGAACCCTTTCTACCACGAACACAGAGGGAGAATGAGCCAACTGGGCCACCATTAAGGAAACCACTCTTTCCAGATCAGACATGAAAATCGGAGTCGGGCCCTAAGTGGACAGTGCTCCGAGGGAGAGGGGACTTGGCCAGACGGAGCCGATGGAAAAGGTTCTGCTCCCTCGGATCTGACACCCAGGCTCCGGCTCTGAGAGCCACTCTGATCTGAACTGGTCGGATACGACACACTCCAGGCAGCTGCCGGCATCTATGAGTCAGGTACCATCGGCGCCAACCCCCTGACCAAGGCCAACCTCAGATCAAAGTACTCTGAACCTGGTGGACGGATCAGAGAAGGAGAAATTGGCGTGAAGAAAGGAAGCAAGCTCCCCCCTCCAGATGGAGAAGGGGCTGGTAAGACTCCCATCTGGATCAGAGTAAGAATGAACCCTCCTCATCATTTCATCCATGTCTACTTCAGATAAGTATCGGGTGGACCTCGATGAGGCCATTGACTCTGACCTGGCGGGTTGAGGAACAGAGACCTTAGATGGTGATCGTGGCTCTTCTGGCTCCAGGGAAACTCTCAGAGATCGGAGCCGAGGAGAGTCACAGATGCTAGACTGACTCTTGGTGGGAGTAAAGCAAAAAGGTCCGGGGACCTCTTATGTTTTACTGGCCTGTGCTCTCTCTCTCTCCTTCTCTCTGCCTCTTCTGCACTCCACTTCCACAGGCTTAAACACGGGAGGTTGAGTCCCAGCCTGGGAAGGAGAAGCAAGGATAGGACAGGAAGGAGAGGCAGCCACAGCAGCTGCTGTGACCAATGCAGTGGAAGAGGGAAGCACCTCAGTAGTGGGTAGAAAGCCTTTCAAGGCCAGCTTAGCCCATCTGTCCTTAATAGCGCGCGGGTTAAAACCTGCACAAATGGTACAGTCTGTACTTAAATGTGCTACACCCAAGCACATAAGGCAAAGAGTGTGGTCGTCAGCTGGTGACAATTTGTGGCCACACTCAGTACACCTCTTAAAGACCAGCTTGGGGTCACCCATGACTCTTACAGGGAAAAAAAAAAAGCACACACAACAAGAGATGGAAAAAGAGAAAAAAATATTTCCTACTCAGACCCACTCACCACACACTCAAAGGCACACAGAACGCTGAGGGGGTAGGGCAAGCAACACACACTGAAAAACTTCAGAAAAAACCCTAAAACACGATGCACCAGTGAGGGGAGGAGAAGAGGGAATCTACACTAACATCTAACACTCAACCAACTATGAAAAACTGCTTACTTTTCAAATAACCCAACTCACAAACTCGGAGCTCAAAATAACTATGCTTCTGGCAAGCCACGGCAAACAAGAACTGGGGGTTGGAAATTAGAGGAGGTGTATCATGGGTAAGAGGAGGAGCTTGGAGCAGATGCTAGTGAACTTGCCAGCTTGGATCAGTTATGGATCCGGTACCCACAGGTTGAAGATCAAATGAAGTAAATTACTCCAGATAAAAAGATCAATGGCTTAAAAGACTTGACCCAAGACTGGAGGATTTATCTCTATACTTGTCTTACTCATAGAACTATAAGGGAACTGGTAATCCAAGAACTCTTGCACCTCCATAAACCCAACAGAGTAGCTAACACTAGAGGCAGAGATCCAAATCTTCTCCAAAATACAAAGATGACGAGAAGGGATAGATTTGTGATGCAGCACCGAAGCCTTACCTGGAACAAACGTCTCCTCCAAGCTAAGCAGTAGGACAACTGTCTGCTTTAAAAAGGAAAAAGAATCCTGGTACAACTGGCCTAAACTTCCTTGAAAAGGTAGGAAAGTTCTAAGGGTGAGTACTCGCATGGCAGAAATGGCCTCACGGCTCAGTTGCCTTGTAACCCTTATAAACTTGTGATCCTATAATGCACTCATTGCATCAGTTCGAGTTGCAAATGATGTGATTTTCTCTTAACACATTACCTCTATGGTGTAGAAAGTCACACTTCTAGCAGCCTACACTCATCCTTGTATTCAAGTATTTTCTGAAAAAGCAACTTAAAAAAGCATAAGATAAACAATGGAAATATTTTGTAAACAATAAAAGCTATTAAAACTGTACAAATAGCAATGTTATCAGTAAGAAGTATTCTTTACATATTATAAGGCACCCAACCTCAGAACTGCAAATTTTGCTCTACTTTCATAAATAAACTGTCATATCTAGGAAACTGTACAGCTAAGATGCACATTGTTTGTATACTTTTGTTAACCAGGGATAAGCTTTCACATGACAGCAAGAAATTCCTTAGTGCATGTTTATCGAGATATTTAAAGAAATATGAAAACATATGCTTAACTGCATAATCAGCAATATGAACATTTAACAAATCTCAACATGTGCAACTTACAGAGCAAATATCAATGGCAGCTTTCTTTAACATCTAAGGTTTCACCTGATGCACTGGGGGACTGTGGTAATGCCAAAGGGCAGAACTCTGAAATGGTAATGACTGACTCCCAGCCAGAAGGGCAAGTACATTCTGGATCGTCTGTTCATCTTTATCTGATGGTATACACCCTGAAGGTCTAATGAACACAACCAGTCATCCTTATCCAGAAAAGGGAGAATGGACTGAATTGTGACCATCAAGAACTTGGTACAATGAAAAGACTTGTTAAAGTTGCCGAGATCTAAAATTAGTCTCCAGTCCCCCGTTTTTGGCACTAAAAAGAATCTTGAGTAAGTTCCAGATTCTATCTGGTCTGGTGGGACCTCTTTCTATCAGCTTTTTTATTAGTATATCCAAAAGTACTTCTGCTGCTTTCCTCTGAGTGGATAGAACACAGGGAATTTTTAGTACAGTTGCGGGTGAAAGGTAAGAGGGTATTGTATAATCTCTCAAAATAATGGTCTGTACCAAAGTATCTTTTGTTATACCTAACCAGGCTCTCTGGTGCAGGGATAACTAACCTCGATTGCCTCCAGAGGTGGAAAATCTGGCCTCCTTTCAGAAGTGCTGGTAGCATGCATCAGAAAACAAATCTCTAGACCCCCGATTTTGCGAGCCACCTCTAATGTGGGGGCGGCATCAACCACTGGAGTTTCCTCCTCTGCTCCTAGGAGAACCTTCCCCACGTGTCCTGGAAAGGACCTCGGGACTTCCTGAACCACATCAAAAAATGTATGCCCAATGCAGAGAGGGTCTTTACATTCGTCTCACACCCGGGTAATCTGTCCTTCACTTTGAGGCCAAACAAGGACATGCCGTCAATGGGAACACTGGCAAAACTAACACTTGAAGGTCTCTGCAAAATCACATAAGCACATCCAGGCATACCTCCTGATAGAAATGCCTGAACCTGCTGCCCTTGGTTACTTCTACTACATGTGAAATGAGCCTCATGGAAGAACTGAAGTGACTGAGCATTGTACAGGGAATATAAAAAATGTACCACTCCTGTTAAAATGCCAGATTTTTGAGACAAAAAATGAGACCACAATAAATTATTTCAAAACTTTTCCCACCTTTAATGTGACCTATAACCTGTACAATTCAATTGAAAAACAAATCTGTTAAAGGAAAAAATCCCTTAAACTTATACTTTGGTGAAGCACCTTTTGCTTTAATTACAGCATTCAGACTTGGCAATATTTGCCCACTCTTCCTTGCAAAAGTGCTCCAAATTTGTCAGACTGCAAGGGCATCTCTTGTGCACAGCCCTGTTCAAGTCACTCCACAGGTTAGGTCTGGACTCTGGCTGGGCCATTCCAAAACTTTAATTTTCTTCTGGTGAAGCCATTCTTTTGTTGATTTGATGTATGCTTGGGGTCACTGCCGTGTCGAAAGGTGAAATTCCTCTTCATCTTCAGCTTTCTAGCAGACGCTTGAAGGTTTTGAGCCAAAAGTGACTGGTATTTGTCCTGCTGGTGATTTTCTAGATACAAGTGTTGGTCTTTGCACTAGTACTGCCACCATTCTGGTTCTGTGTACACAACACTGAATGCTGTGATTAAAGCAAAAAGTGCTTCAACAAAGTATTAGTTTAAGGGTATGCACACTTATGCAACCAGCTTATTGTGCATTATTTACTTTTTATATTTTTTTCCCCTGAAACATTTGTTTGTTTTCCAACTGAATTTTACAGGTTATAGGTCACATTAAAGGTGGGAAAAGTTTTGAAATTATTTATTGTGATCTCATTTTTTATATCACAAAAACCTGGCATTTTAACAGGGGTGTGTACACTTTTTATATCCACTGTACTTCAGAAACAGATCCTGAGAGGGTATTTGAGAGCACTTATCAAATACTTCTGCAATCTGATGAAATGTACAAAATAATTCAGAGACCTTAAAGTGAAGGTCGCTGAAGCACAGAGATGCTTCCCAAATCTTCCCAATGCCAGACAGTCCCGGTTTGAGGGGAATAAACCATGGAACTCTCCTCGGCCTCCAACACAAAGTACAGCTGTGTACACTTACCATAAATGTAGATGTTCGAGTGTATTCACTGTTGCAGTCATTACATTTGGGTAATCTGCTGGCAGGTTGCCTTCAGTCGGCCTGAATAAAAAAGTCTTGGGTCCTGCATTGGTTGCCGTCTCTTCTTTCATGACGTCAGGGGTATAAAACATGCAGCCGCAGCAGACGCCATTTTAATCAGTTTTTCTTGCCCCAGATGTCAGCTGCCCCCCAAATGGGGGACCAAAAAAAAATATATATATATATATATATATATATATATATATATATATATATATAGATATATATAGATATACATATATATACATATATATATATATATATATATATATATATATATATATATATATATTACACACACACACACACTCACATATATACATGTAATTTAGAACACAAAAAATATACCTCCAACTAAAAGCAAATACACCAAAAAGGCTTTTGAGCATAGTAAAGGAAAGAAGAGGTATAGTAGAGAAAAAGGGTGCTGGCGGGTGGGTAACCCTGACTGCAACAGTGAATACACTCGAACATCTACATTCATGGTACGTGTACACAACTGTACTACGTTCTTCGTGTTTCACTGTTGCAGTCATTACATTTGGGTAGAATCCCAAAGCTATGGTTGGGAGGATGGAATTATACAGCATTAGGAGCAGCTATAAGGACCTGCAGAACAGCAGTGGCAAAGCCTGCTCTGGATTTAGAAAAGAGAGGCAAATGGTAATGTTTGGTGAACGTATGAACTGAGCTCCAAGTAGCAGCTTCTAGAACGTCTCTGGTAGGAACCCCTCTGAGAAAAGCTGCAGAAGTAGATGCAGCCCTGGTGGAATGGGATCTGATCTCCTTGGGACAGATTTACCATGGTGCATGCAGCAGAAACAAATACAATGGCTTATCCATTTTAAAATAGCCTGCACTGAAATAGTCTTTTCCTTTGGCCCTGCAGCAAATGCCACCAGTAGTTGGTCAGACTTTCTTAGAGATTTTGTCCTGTTTAAGTAGAACCTTAGTTGTCTGTGTACATCCAATGAATGCAGAATCTGCTCCGCCTTGTTCTGCGGATTTGGGAAAAAGGTTGGCAGATGAATGGTCTGATTAAAAGCCACACTGAATACCACCTTAGGCATAAAGGATGGATTGGTCCTGAGGGCCACCCTGTCCGGATAAAAGATAATGAAAGGCTCCACTTCCATGAGAGCCTGTAGTTCTGAAATCATTCTAGCTGAAGTGACTGCTAAAAGAAAGGCTGTCTTCTAAGAAAGAAATTTTATGTCTGCAGTAGCAGCTGGTTCAAAAGGAGGTAAGGTGAGTTTTTCCAGCACAAAATTGAGGTCCCATGCAGGAGTTGGTGCTCTCCTGGGAGGTCTCAGATTGTTGGCCCCACTGAGGTACTGCTTTAGCAGGGGATGCTGAGAGAGGTGACTGCTGAAATTAGTTGATTAGTCATGCTGCAAGATTCAGAGTTTGGAGCAGAGTGTGCAGAATTTGAGCATTCTGCTGACACAGTAGATGAGGTGTCTGAGGCAGGTACCATGGAGGAAGGCGTGACATTCCGTAGAAGTGGGTACCAGTGTTGGCGAAGCCAGTCTGGAGCAATCAGAATCAGGTTTGGTTTTTCCTATCTGACTTTTAGTAAAACCTTGGAGAGCAGAGGCAGAGGGGGAAAGGCATAGACTGATAGGTTTTTCCAGCTGAAGGATAGAGCATCAACTTTCCAAGCTTTTTTGTGATGAATTCTTGTGCAGAATTTGTCCAGTTTTGGGGAGAGGCAGAACTATGTCTGGGCTCCCCCATTTTCGTGTCAACATGCTGAAGATTTGTGGATCCAGTTTCCATTCGTGGGAGTCCATAATGTTTCTGCTTAGTTCATCTACCAGAGTATTTTGCTTTCCTGGCAGGAATTGAGCTTGTAGATGTATTTGGTAAGTCAAGGCCGTGTTCCACAAGGCCATGGCTAGTCTGCAAAGGGGATAGGAGTGGGTACCCCCCTGCTTGTTTATGTACCACATAGCTGTGGTGTTGTCAGTCTTTATCAGTAGTTGCCCTGGATGAAGGAAGTCCTTGAAGGCTGTCAGAGCATTCTGTACAGCTAGCATTTATTTCTGGTTGATATGTAGGTGCATTTGATTTGGGCTCCATTCGCCCTGAATGCATCTCCCTGCCAGATGGGCCCCTCAAGCATAGTCTGATGCATCTGTAGTCAGGGTTTGGGTGGCAGGGGGTAAAATTAATGACAGTCCCTTGTTTTGGTGACAGGCCTCTGCCCACCATAGGAACTCCTGTTGCAGGCAAGGAATGAGAGGAATCATTGTTTCCAGGCTGTGACAATGTTGACTCCATAAGCTTTTTAGGTACCATTGAAGTTTCCTCATATGCAGTCTTGCATATGGAATTAGTAGAATGCAGGAAGCCATGAACCCCAAAGCCTGCAGAATTTGTCTTGCAGATAGCTGGGTTTTTGTGGCCACTTGTTTTGAAGTATGTCATCAATTGAATTTGTTTATCTGGCGTGAGGCAAGCCATCTGGGCAGTTGTATTCAAGCTTGCACCCAGGAATGTAATTATCTGAGAGGGTACCAGTTGCGATTTGTTTTAGTTTACAGTGTACCCTAGGCATGTCAGAAGCCTTTTTACAAATGCCAGATGTTGTAGAAGAGTGTCCTTGTTTTCTGCCCGAATTAGACAATCGTCCAGATAAGGATAAAGTTGAAGGTTTCTTTGCCTGCAAAATGCAATTACTGGTGCCAGGCACTTTGTGAAAACCCTGGGCACAGTAGATAAGCCAAAGGGCAGTGCAGAGAACTGGTAATGCAAATAGCCTGCTTTGAAGTGGCGATATCTTCTGCAAGATTCCCCGATTAGGATATGCAGATAAGCCTCTTTTGAGTCTAGAGTTACCAACCAGGCATCCTTGCCTAGCATAGGCAGTAAATGTTGTAGAGTCAGCATCTTGAATTTTGGAATGTTCAGGAAGGTATTTAGAATGGATAAGTCCAGAATTGGATGCCATGATTTGTCTTTTCTGGGTACCAAGAAAAGTCTTGAATAAAAACCTTGTCTTTTTTCCTTTTCTGGTACTGGTTGAATAGCGCCCATATCCATGAGGGACAGGACTTGTTTCTGGGCCTCCGCCCAGTGATTTGGAGGCAGATCTGGCCATCCGTTTGGAATTGGCAACATGTGGAAATGAAATCTGTATCCCTGAGATACTATACTTAAGACCCACTTGTCCTGTGTAATTAGATGCCAATTTTGAGCATGAAGTGCTAGTTTCCCCCCCCAAAGGGGCTGCCAAAAGATAAGTGCTTGGAAATGACAGAGGAATGTCACTGAGACTGTTTACCGTAGGGGTGTGCTTTGCTACTTCCAGATTTGGAGGTGGAGGCACCCCACTGTTTTGTCTTGCAAGTTCCTTCCGACTGAAACCTGGAGCCTTTGTAGTGTCTGGGTTTGACCTGAGCGGCTCTGTTGGGTACTGGAAAGGACCAATTCGTAGTAGGCCAGTGCCTACTGAACCTCGGTGGCTGCACTTGTAAGAAATCTTTTACAGTTTGCACAGACTTAGCTTAGTCTTCCATCTTTTCAAAATGTCTTCTGCCTTATTACCAAATAGACTGTCCTGTTGTAAAGGAGCATCCAATAATTTAGCTTTAACAAGATCACACAGATTTTGCTCCTTGAGTCAAGCATGCTTTCTTATCACAGAACCAGTTACGGCAAACTTGCAAAAGGCCTCCAAGGAATCAAAACTACATTGCAAAGTATGCTTTCCAACTTGTTCAGCTGAATGCAATAAATCCTGTAACTATTTTCCATACAGTCAGAAATCAACATAATTTTCTGTTTAAGTAAGCCCACGACATGCTGTTGATATTTAAGCATATGACATTGACAGTTTAAAGCCCTGATTGCCAGGGTTGCAGACGTATAAACCCTCTTACACCATCTATCCAGCAGCCTGGAGTCTCTATAAGAAGGGGTAGGATTTTTAGCAGTAGAAGCCTCAACAGCCTTGGGACCCTGAGAAATCGTTTCAGGGACAGCAGTAGGGTTTTTGAAAAGAAACTTGTGGGAGTCAGGAACCCTGTAATATTTGTCTGGCTTAAACGAAGAAAAAACAAAACACCACCGGCTTCACTATAAAGGGTATATCCTGTAGCTTAAATACTGCAACTTGCCAGAAAATCCAATGGAACTCTATATAGTTGCACAAAGGTCCAGCCACTTGTCAGTAAAAAACAAAGATTTATTGAACAAATAAGACACAAACAGCAACCTGGGATTGAGCGCGCTTTCTTCTGTTAATACCAGACTTCATCAGAATCCAAAATTGTTAGCTGTCACATGCCTTAAATACTAGAATAAAACAATTAAATATTCAATCAATCAATTAATCCAAAGTAAATTATTGTATAAAATCAATTCTCTTACAACATTTTTTTTAAAAAATGTATTTTTAAAATGTTTCAATAAAACTTTGAAAACTTTATAATATTATCTTAACAAATGATGTGTGCAGGTGTATCCTAATAAGCTATATAACCACTCATAACTAAAATTGCCTACAAAGGCATTGATGTATATAGGAAATTATACAATATAATAATATATTAGTCGTATATGTACATAAAAACATAATTCATAAAATCCAATAGGGAAGCTATACTGCAAATGTATGTATATATATATATATAAAGAATTACTATAGCTAGTACATGTTGTGTACAAAATAATAAAGCCTATCAACATGTCAAAAAAACACTATGCTAATGTGTATATAATAATATGATACAATAAATGTAGTAATATGTATATATATATATATATATATATATATATATATATATATATATATATATATATATATATATATATATAAAATATATATATAATAATATAATAAATATGTCACACATAACACATTGATTCAATTAATTATTTCAATTTTGGGTTATTGGCCAACAATTTTAAGGCTGGTTTAATAGAAAGGTGATCATTTAATCCACTGGGGCCACATGCGTCCAACCTGAGTTGCCAAATCAACTCTTTGTATTCTAACAGGGATTCCCAGTCACCCCCTCTATCACCCTTCTTCACCTCCTCCAAAACCCAAAACTTAATATTGGTATTAGCACAGGACATAAAGTACCTATATAGTGCATTGTTCTCGTTTCGTTTATTTATATCTCTTGTGTGTTCATAAATACGTTGCTTTAATTTACGTTCGGTTTTACCCACATAATATTTGTCACAGGTTAAACAAAGTGCTAAATAAACCACCCCTTTAGTTTGACATGTGTGATAGCCTCTACTTTTCAACCTTAAATCTAGTTTCTTTAACCAAAGCATCTTGCTACCCAGTATAAATGTACATTGACCACATCTCCCACACTTGTGTCCCAACCTTCTGTTGTGTTCCTCCTATATTTGAGGTCTTCTTTCTCTCAAATAATTCCTTAAAGTTACTATTTTTTCTAAAACCAAACCTTAAAGGTTCTTGAAAAACTGCACAGTCAGTACTAATATTTGAAAACATTTTCCAAGCTTCATTAATTCCTCGCTGTATCCAATGTATACCTTTAAAATATGTTAACATTAAACGAGGCAATTGACTAATACATTTGGTATTATTATGTGTAACCATAGGACTAGTGGTGGGTATACACTCCTCTTGTAAGTTGGAGGTTAAAAGTGGGTAGTATCGAGTGTTCCTTTTCTTTAAAACCTCACGTTTCGCATTCTTAATTAATCTAGATGGATAACCCCTCACCTTAAACAACTGTTGTATGAAATCCAATTCAGCACAACACGTGTCATTATCACTGGTCATCCTTGAGGCCCTGATCATTTGTCCTTTGACAATATTCCTCCTTAAATACAAGGGATGGTCACTTTCAAAGTGGACATAGGAATTGGAAAAACACTCTTTCCTGAAAATCTTTGATTCATACTTGTTTTTTAACCTATTTTTTATAATAGTTACATCCAGGTAATTCACATATTCAGTATGATGCTGGAATGTAAATTCTAAAAAAACAGGTAGTAGTGTGTAGGTAATCAATAAATTCCTTCACTTCATCCACATTACCATTCCACACTAAAAAAATGTCGTCCAAAAATCTAAAATAAGTAACGACATGTTGCCAAAAATTTGATTTAAATACAAATTCCAACTCCCAAAACAACATTATGATATTAGCATAGGTGGGGGCACAGGAGGATCCCATTGCCACACCACCTATCTGATGATAAATGTCGCCTTGGAAGAAAAGGTAGTTGTTTTTCAAAACCAACTCCATGTTTTCAAGCAAAAGTCGGAAATCATTTGGATTTAAACATTTAAATTCTATCAACATATGCTCAAACCATGTTAGACCCACTTTGTGAGGTATAACCGAAAAAAGGTCCCTCACGTCTATGGTGACAAATATATGTTTCTCATCATACACAACTGTATTAAATTTTCTTAAAAAATCCCAAGAATCAATGAGTATGTGTTGGTAGCCCTGATGAAAGTTTTTTAACTTTGTATCTATAAAAATGGCTAAGGGTTGCGTTTTGGAAAATTGTGATGTTACAATAGGCCTTAAAGGGGGGTTCTGGACATCTTTGTGTATCTTGGGGATGCCAAATATTTCTGGAATAACAGGTTTGGGCACTCTAAGACAGTTATATAAATCCACGTCTATGAGTCCCTGCAATAAATTATCCTCTAACCATACATCTATCTTTTTATAACTGATGTTCATTTCATTCCTTGAAGATATTCTGTATCTGTTACCAGTATGTAATATATCCAGCATCCTACCTGTATAATCCCAGTGGTCCATAAGGACCACCCCACCACCTTTATCAGGCTTCATGATCCTTATTTTTTCATTTGTCTGTAGCATCTTTAAGATAGATGTTTCTTCTCTTGTCAAATTACTATATTCTATTACGCTATCATCCTTTCCAAAACCTTCCCTAATCATATATGAAACATAGGTCTCAAAGTTGGAAATATCATGCTGTAAGGGGGGATTAAATGTGCTTTTTCTCTTCAGCACATTGGTCACATTGTGGTCAGCATTGTTAAATATTGTTTTAAGATGTAATTTCCTGGCAAAAAGCTTCACATCCAGCAAAATTTTTTCAATTCCTGGCTTTTTTATAGGAATAAATGTAAACCCTTTTGAAAAAAGACTAAAAAAAGAAGATGTTACTTCCAGATCTGTAAAATTATAAATATAAAAATTGTTTTTCTCTCTAACGTCACATCTTGCGATGTTAAAATTTTCTTCATGGATGGGAATCATCTCATTGCCTATATCTACATCATGCTGCAAGTCAAAATTAACCATTGCACATGTTGTATCATTACCCCCTACTGAATTCATAAGTTCAAAACTAGAAAAAATCTCTTTCTGAACCTCCGTCACCGGTGGTTGTTCATCCCCCTCCTCCGTGGGTATGTGTTCCCTGCTGCCTCTGCGTATGAGAAAGGGTGATATTGTTTTCTTACCCTCTCTGACCTTCTCACCCCCTCCGTATGTTCCCCTAAAGGGTGGTAATGGTCAGCTTCTTTTTCTTCAAGTGGATCCCTGGAATCGTAATGGGAATCCACATAGTCCTGTTCACTTTCCTGCATCTGTGTCTCATGTGTATAGTGTGTTTCCCGGTCAAATCTTGCACCGGAAGCAACTTTTCCAAAATGCATATTATTTTTATATGACTTGTTCTTAAATTGTTTATTTGGATCAACATATGCTTTACCCTCTTTGTACTCGTACAAATCACGTTCTATCTTTCCTAGTTTCCTTTTGTAATTCTTAGCCATACTCAAATCTACATCATATAGCACCCTACAATAAATATCTTTGTATTCATGTACAGTGAACAACAAATCTTTAGTAATTTCCACCTGCAACACATCAATCCGTTTCTTGATAATTTCAAGTAATTCATTATTACTACAAATCATGGCCTTTAAAATCGAAATACCACATTCATTTAAGATATCAGAGATGGTTTTAAATAAATTTTCGTTCCCCTTGATGTTATTGGGGTATTTATTTAGTCTCAGCCCCTTAGGTACAATATTTTGTTCAATGCACTGGGTTAGATACCAGTTCTCCAAACATAAACTTTTATACTTAAATAAATCTGTCTCAAAATGCTTACATTTGTCCTTGTAATTAAAAAAGTTCTTCGGTGGCTATTCTTTTGCACTCGTAGTTGCGGAAAAGGATTTCTCGAGCCATTCAGCAAATGAAATGTCCTTGTAGGCATCCAAACCACCTCTGTTGTTGTGTGTTGTGTTCCTGTTAAATCCTACCCAAGCCTGGTGGTCCGGACGGTCACTAGTGCCGCTCCCTCGGTTGGAAGCTCCTCCATCTCGATCAGTTACTGTCTGTGGTGACGTCATCACCCTCCGACTCCTCTGGGGACTTCCCTGACCACAGGGAATGGAATCACTGGTACCCTGCGAGTTGCCTGAGCCGTTACCAATTTTAGAATGATTGTTAATGAGCTCCAAGAGCTGGCTTAATAACAAATTGTCGCTATCCATCGGAGACCCTTAAAAAAGCTGGCGGTTGTACTAAGAAACTACAACCACGACTCCTTCACTTAAAAAAGCACAAACTAAGAAAAAACAAAACACCACCGGCTTCACTATAAAGGGTATATCCTGTAGCTTAAATACTGCAACTTGCCAGAAAATCCAATGGAACTCTATATAGTTGCACAAAAGTCCAACCACTTGTCAGTAAAAAACGAAGATTTATTGAACAAATAAGACACAAACAGCAACCTGGGATTGAGCGCGCTTTCTTCTGTTAATACCAGACTTCATCAGAATCCAAAATTGTTAGCTGTCACATGCCTTAAATACTAGAATAAAACAATTAAATATTCAATCAATCAATTAATCCAAAGTAAATTATTGTATAAAATCAATTCTCTTACAGCAATTTTTTTAAAAAACTTATTTTTAAAATGTTTCAATAAAACTTTGAAAACTTTATAATATTATCTTAACAAATGATGTGTGCAGGTGTATCCTAATAAGCTATATAACCACTCATAACTAAAATTGCCTATAAAGGCATTGATGTATATAGGAAATTATACAATATAATAATATATTAGTCATATATGTACATAAAAACATAATTCATAAAATCCAATAGGGAAGCTATACTGCAAATGTATGTATATATATATATATATATATATATATATATATATATATATATATATATACAAACAATTACTATAGCTAGTACATGTTGTGTACAAAATAATAAAGCCTACCAACATGTCAAAAAAACACTATGCTAATGTGTATATAATAATATGATATAATAAATGTAGTAATATGTGTATATATATATATATATATATATATATATATATATATATATATATATATATATATAATAATATAATAAATATGTCACACAACACATTGATTCAATTAATTACTTCAATTTTCGGTTATTGGCCAACAATTTTAAGGCTGGTTTAATAGAAAGGTGATCATTTAATCCACTGGGGCCACATGCGTCCAACCTGAGTTGCCAAATCAACTCTTTGTATTCTAACAGGGATTCCCAGTCACCCCCTCTATCACCCTTCTTCACCTCCTCCAAAACCCAAAACTTAATATTGGTATTAGCACAGGACATAAAGTGCCTATATAGTGCATTGTTCTCGTTTCGTTTATTTATATCTCTTGTGTGTTCATAAATACGTTGCTTTAATTTACGTTCGGTTTTACCCACATAATATTTGTCACAGGTTAAACAAAGTGCTAAATAAACCACCCCTTTAGTTTGACATGTGTGATAGCCTCTACTTTTCAACCTTAAATCTAGTTTCTTTAACCAAAGCATCTTGCTACCCAGTATAAATGTACATTGACCACATCTCCCACACTTATGTGTCCCAACCTTCTGTTGTGTTCCTCCTATATTTGAGGTCTTCTTTCTCTCAAATAATTCCTTAAAGTTACTATTTTTTCTAAAACCAAACCTTAAAGGTTCTTGAAAAACTGCACAGTGAGTACTAATATTTGAAAACATTTTCCAAGCTTCATTAATTCCTCGCTGTATCCAATGTATACCTTTAAAATATGTTAACATTAAACGAGGCAATTGACTAATACATTTGGTATTATTATGTGTAACCATAGGACTAGTGGTGGGTATACACTCCTCTTGTTAGTTGGAGGTTAAAAGTGGGTAGTATTGAGTGTTCCTTTTCTTTAAAACCTCACGTTTCGCATTCTTAATTAATCTAGATGGATAACCCCTCACCTTAAACAACTGTTGTATGAAATCCAATTCAGCACAACACGTGTCATTATCACTGGTCATCCTTGAGGCCCTGATCATTTGTCTGGCTTACCAGGAGCCGGAGCCAGGGAATCAGGAGCCATGCTGGATTCTGAGAAAACATCATCAACAATGTCTAAAACAGGAGATATAGCCAAAGGCCTATGCTAAGGAAGAAGGAAATCCCTAAGCCTCTTTTTGGATTCCGAAAAATCCTGACTCTCCCAATGAAAATGTTCCCTTAAGGTATGCAAAGTTTCTCCAAAAGAAAAATCCTCTGGAGGAGAAGCAGAAGGGATGGATTATTCTGCATCAGAGTCCTCATAAGGTGGAATAGAAAATTCCTGATCAGAGGAATCAGAAAAAATGGAAACCTGATCTGAAGATTCATAATCAGTGCCTTGGCTAGGTCTCTTGGCAGAAGGAGGTTGAGAACCCCTGATCAAGGTAATTAAATCCTCAGCCATTTTGATCATTTGTTTTTTAGGCATAGGAGCCTGAACACGTGGCTCATGCGTTGGTTTTTTAGACCTAGAATGTGGTTTTGGCCTTGTTTTTGATGATGGTGTCTGTTTAATATACAAATCCTTAAGCCTGAAAACACCCTCAGAAGCCGGTGACTGCTCAGCGGCTCCGGACCCATCCAAGGGAGAGACATCCACGGGTTCAATACTTTAAGAATCTCGTGACATAACAGACTCTGAATGAGTCTCGAGAGGCACCTGCGAATCAAAAGTAGCGGGCATCAGGGGCTGCAAAAGTGCCTCAATGAGTACCGACGAACTGGCGAATGGCTTAGGAGAAGCTTTGTCTGTTTTGGACCTCGACGGTCTGTCTCTGTCCTTTTCTTTGCGTTTTTTGTGATGACCTGACGTCATGGAAGAGACAGCAACCGACGCAAGACCAAAGACTTTGTTATTCAGGCAGATGGAGGGCAACCTGCCAGCAGATTACCCAAATGTAATGACTGCAACAGTGAAACACGAACATCCATGGCATCAACGGGCAACCCCTTTCCCCGTTTGTCCACAAGTGGTGGCCTAATTTTTTCCAGTCCCAGATGTATAGGTTCAATGGCATCAGGTTCCTTCCATGCCCGCCAAGAGATCAACTCAATGAGCTCATTGGCAGGCACAGTCAACCTGCAGGTAGACAGGCCAATACCAGACTCCTCAGATAAAGAGTTACTGGGTGTCCAGTCACCTCACTGCTTAAGGATTTCCAGGATGTCTCCAAATGAGACATCGAAAGATGATGTGAGGACCCTTCACCTTCATAAAAATCCGTATCTTCTGTGACAGACTCCTCTGGGGAGTCCAAGTGCTTCCTTTTACACGTCTTTTTCTTAGGGACTACCTCAGTGGGATGCGCTGGGGAGGTATAAGAAGTCAGGATATCATGAATGGAAGCCTGGGGTTTTCACACTGGCTGTCCATGTGGAAAAAGTGATGCGACTCCGAGCACAGAGACATCAGGGCTATAGACTGCAGAAGCAGACAATGCTCTGTCCATAGCCTCAAAGGCAGACTGTCCCAGAGAGACTACCCGAGATCAAAAATGAAAACCTTTTGGACCGCCGTCTCTTCCTGCTCCAAAGGCAATCCCCACCCCACCCCGCCCCCCGAAGGTAGAAGCCGAAGCCAAGCTAACCCATACCGAGGCGTAGTGACAGCTCTGACAGCTTTGGAATTGACTTAACACCCAACATCCCACCGGGACGCTTTGGCTCAGAGATCCCTCTGGATCCAACTGAACTAAAATGCTTAAAGTGATCTCGAATCAGAGAACAAGGGTATCCTCAGATCAGAGACCGTCAGAGCCTGATGGCTCTGATCAAAGCACTCAGAAACAGAGGGGGAACCAGTCAAGAGAGTGTGGTACAGAAGCAGACCTCCTGACCAGAAAGGGTAGGAGCTGGCAAGGCACCCATCTGGCTCTGTGGTGAGAGAATCATTCTCACTAATCATCCTACATCACCTTCTGTTAGACTCCTGGAAGAGCAAATAGGAAAAAAATAGGGGGAATGTCTCTCCAAAAAAAGGGGCGGGTACCCTAGAGATTACTGGTTCTACAGGAGGGTAAATAAATTGTCCTTGGCAGTTAACCAACAGTGGGTGGATCCAGCAACATTGTTAACTGGATCTGATGATTTTTTTCTGTTTAGGATCAAAGGTTGGTGTTGGCTCTGATAAAGTTTTCTTTTTCCCGTTTCTTCCTACAGTTATTTCAAGCCAAGAATACCACCACTTTGGATACCCACCAGAAAAATCTGAATAGGTGACTGGATGTCTACAATTAACAAATTTGGTCCTTTTACAGTTATTTTTTAAATATTGTGACTGGATGTTTATAATTCTTTTTATTAGCAAAGTTGGGACTTTTACTAGTTATTTTTTAAACATTGTTTCAACCAGCGTGCACACTTGAAAGGTCTCTCCCCCACCCCAGGCGACTATAACTTCGTCTCTTGCCACTAGGTAGCGGAACTAACATACTTACTGTATCTTGTCCCAAATAAATCTGCCTCCCCAATGGAATTCATGTAAAGCAAGACTTGTACCATTTACTTGATGTAGTCTGTCCCCAAATAGATTTTCCATCCTTTGTTGATTTACTTACACACCAAGGCCATAAAAGTAGCATTTCTGCAACTGTTTAAACTCCTACTTTTCTGCCTCCACCTCTTCCTTGCTTTCTCGTGTTTTCACTGACCTTACAGTTCCAAGGTTTCCACTTCTCATACTGATTGTTTTTCTTTGCACTCATCTCTGAGGGGGGCCAGCCTGCTACACTCAGGCTCACTCCACTTCCCTACCCCCATTCCCACCCACGGATCACTTAGACTTACACAAACACTAACCACTCCCCCTAACTTCTCCCTAATTTCTCCCAATCAGCAATCACCTTCCATCTGCAGTCACACCTCAATTAACCAATACACTATTTGTAATACTCCTACCTCCCCTCACTCAACTTAATGCAACTGTCCTCAACTCCACTCCCACCACACTACACCATCCCTCTGAAGCTACATCATCACACCATAAAGCTAACTCAACACTCAAAGAATACACACCATGTTCTTTGTCCTGTCCACTACACCCTACTGCTGTCTGCATACTACCAACTACACTTGCCTACAGACATGTCCATAGCCCCACACTATATTATACTAATACTGTCCATTCCTCAACTCTAAACTTGCCAACTCCTAACAACATTACAATCACACAACTATTACATACTTCTACTTCAAACACATAGTTGTCATCAATAGCGCTAACCACGTCAGCAAACACCTTCACATACCCTCCAAACAGTCACACAAACATGCATGTATATTATCACAGATTCTCCGTCATAGTAATAAACACCCCAATCCCGGGCTTCTCCATTAAAAACTTCAGACCATCTCATTCTTAACATGATTCGTAGAAACCTAGTTAAAGCCACAGACTTTCATGCAGTCATTGCACAAAACATTATAGCAACAGAAACTTGGCTAAAACCCCACACAAGAGACCCAGACATACACCCACAAGGTTACTGCGTATACAGGTTAGACAAGATCAGGAAGAATGGAGGCAAGGTTACAATGTTCTGCAAAGATAACCTAAGCATAGGACTAAATATCCATCAAATACCCTTATGATAATAACTTTGAAGTCCTAGTAACAATGCTCAAAATCAACGCAAAGGGAAATATATTGCCATAATAGTCACATACATACCTCCCAACAATACTTCCATTGCCACTGAGGAACTCAGTCTGGACAGCCTCAAGCTACACCCCTGAAATAATTATCACAGGCAACTTCAACTTAGACTGGAACACCTGCACTAGTGTTAACCCCTCCACCTTCATAAATCTATATGGCTTCTCTCAAACTATTCAATTTCTCACTTGAGTAGATAAACACAGCAAAAAGAATAAATCTTAGACTGGTCACTTAAGAATACCACCCACAACTCTCTCTCCAGATGCTTTCCAAATAATTTAAGTGACCATAGACCTGCCTACTTAATTCGTCTTCAGCTCAACCCAACAAGAACCACAGTTTACAAAGTTCTACAAAATACCAGAAGCAATCTCAGACACACTCAATAAATGCAACTGGACACCACTCCATCTCCCACTCAGGGTGCAACATACTTCAACGACACATTTCTAGCTATTCTAAATAGCTTTGAACTAACTCGTACATGTCATGTTAAAAATAACGGATTGCCCTGGATATCAAAAGAAACCATTAGACTTCAAAAACTAAGGGACAAAATCTGGTTTCAATACCTGAAAACAAAAGACAATAAAACTCTGTTAGCATACCAGCAGCTCTGCAAACAAAAAAAAAAAAACACAACTCAAACTAGACAAAAAAACGTATTGTACATCTATGCAAAACAAATATAAAGACAATCCCAAAAAGTTCTGACAGGCAATTAACTCGCTCCTTCACCCAGGTAAAGCCACAACCCCAGAACCAACAACCAATAACCAATGCACGAGTACTGCCTCACAAATCAACACCAACTTTATAAACACCATCCTCTCCTTAGCTACAGGGAGCAATTCCACCACACCATCTCTTCTACCTAATGTGGAAACTAAACTCATCTGACCTCAAACCTGTCCCAACTAATATCACAAGAACGATGCTGGAAAAAAGCAAACCCTTCATCCTTAGCAGCTGACCAACTCCTCAATGAATACCTCAAACCTTCAGCTGATGCCATAGCTCTGCCTATCTCTATTCTGGTAAACGGGTCTATAGCAGAATATGTTCAAAACTTTTTGTTCAAAAATGATGGAAAATTTCCTACACGACCCCTCTACATAAAAGGAGGAATATCAACAGAATTAAACAATTACAGACCTATAGTCACATCATTTCCCTCGTGTCAGGATTCTGGAAAAATGTATACATGGCTCAATTAGTACAATGCCTGTTATCCCACAACCTTCTCTCTCTCCCTCCCAACATGGTTTCAAACCCAAACACAGCCCTAATTAATTTCTCTAACACCATCAACCAACTCAAATTCAAACCAGCAAGTAGCATCAATCTTTCTCGACATGTCAAAAGTGTTCGACACAGTCTCCCATCAGAAACTCCTTAATACTCTTGCATCACTAAACCCATCAAAGACTTGCCTCTCCTGCTTCGTAAACTATCTTTCTGACCACCAACAAGCAGTACAATAGATAACCAAACTCTCACCACTTCTCCCTGTCTCAGTCAGAGTCCCCAAGTATCCATACTAAGGCCCCTTCGTTTCACCATGTTCTTCAATGATCTAGCCTCATCCACAACACACAATGAAGTAGTTCAGTAGTTGACAATTCAACTTTAATCTGCTCATCAGATACCTTACCCAACCTCCAAATAGCTCAACAAGCTTTTAATGATTTCAAAACATATCTAAATCATTTTAAGCCAGGGAACCTTGTTAGCTAGGCTTACTTAGGCCCTTGGGCCAATAGCCTAGTACCTACCTATGAACCTATAATAGGAAATACACCCCGGGGATCACTTCTGTGGCTCTGCTCGACAGGGGCACAGGAAATTAACTTTTTTGGGTAGCATATGCCAGGGAACCTTGCTGGCTAGGCTTACTTAGACCTTGGTCCGATAGCCTAGTACCTACCTATGAACCTATGAGCAACTAATCCTAAACCCCCAAAAAGACACATTTAATGTTATTTATCAATAGCAAACAATCATCTACCACCCCCTCCTTTCACCATTCTCTCAAAGTCATCCAACCAGCTGCGCATACAAAACTCCTTGGCATGAATATAAACAAACTCAGATTTGACCAACACATAGCCATCACAATTAAAGTTCACATCAAACTTGGCTCACTGTACCAAAGCAAGCAATTCTTCACAGACAATACCAGACTAGCTATATCCAGAACCTTCCTCTTCTCTACGCTCCATTATGCTTTCCCCTTCTTTACCAACTTAAAAAAAAAAAAGAGAGAGACACAACTAAACTGGAAACTTGCTACAACAAAATAGTCCACTTCACAGCCAACCTTCCTCAACAACCCACCACTATATTGCTCCACATAAATTAAATTGGCTCAAGCTAACTAACCTTCTCCATCTCTATCAACTTAAATTCATACACAGTATCATCTTCCATCCTGACAACTGCCCATCCCCCAAGGAACATGCTGTTCCCTACTCATGCCCACAAAGTCTAAGATCTGCAGACAGAAACTTGCTCACGACAAACAAAGCTAACACTCAAAGTGAAGCCCTATTCTCAAATAAAATATCCAAACTATGCAACTCTCTACTCCACACCCTCCAAAATGAACCTAAATCTACTAATTTCAAACTACTACTTGAACACATCTATCCAAAACTAGCATTGCTCCTGCGCCAAACCTGACATCTATAACTCTCTCACCATACTGTCCACTCCTTATTTTCTCCCTCTCCTCAGTGTTATTGCTCTCACACAAAAAAATTATATACATATTACATAAGGAAATCTCATTTGTTCATTACTTAATATGTATATAGTACTAATTTTTATTCTTGCAGTGATCTTTATGAAATGCTTGTGTTTTCTTTTTTGAATTTGTATCTACTAGAAAACAGTACTGAATACTTTTTTGTACAGACTAACTAGTTGATCTGTATTCTGTATCTTACTATATGTATACTATTGTACTAATTATTGTATTTTGCTTATTTCTATGGAGCTTTTCTCCCCGGTCCTCTGTTGAAAACGGGCTTCTGACCCAGTTGGACTTGCCCAGTGAACAAATATAAATAAAATTTTTAGACTCTGATGATGAGGTCGAATCTGATTGAGGCCTCTTTTTTTGAATGGTCTGAGGACACACCCGGAGAAGGAGATAGAGCATCTCGGTTTTGGCGCTCCAGATAAAGCCTCTCCGAAGGCAGAAGAAAGCATGCCCTTTAATATTAAATGCATTTTTATGTTCTACAAGCACTCTGGTATTAAACCCATGACAAATCACACAGTTCTTTTGAAGATGTAGAGGATCCAATCAATATCGGCATAAAGTGTGACCATCAGACACTGGGATTTTATGCCCACACTTAAGACATTTCTTAAACCCAGCTGGGCCTTTCTCCGATACAGCTACCAAGGGAAAGGGCACAGGACAGACACTAACAATACTGAGAACCTACACTCAACGAACATTATATACATACATACACACATTATATATTTATATAAATAAAAACACACACAAAACATACATACTTGTATACTTTCAGAAAACGAAAGTACATAAAAAAGCACAGAAAAGAATACTAACAATGTAACAGAATATACACAAAGTGTAGAAAAAAGGAATACTAACAATAGTATTCAAGAGTACAGCTATACGAAAAACAGAAAAATAAAGAAATGACAAAGGTGAGGGATAGAAAAAACTTGAAAAAATGTGGTTTTAACTACCAGAAAAATATAAAAACACTAATCTACACATTTATCTGCTCAGCAGTCAGATTGTGAATGGTACAACAGGACCTTATCTTCAGGCAGAAAGACCATTCTATTGTAGGAGTAAATCATCATTATAGAAAGACAACTCTTTGCTAGCGTGATGGACAGGACACTGAAGTTCAACTTGAACCCTAGATGGAGAACCAAACACCTGGACACAGACTCAGCACAGATCAGCAAGTCGTCCAAGTACAGAAAGATGCGAATGCCCAGAGTCCAACAGTGGGCCACTAACAGAGCAAGGCATTTAGTAAAAGCTTACAGCGCAGTAGATACCTCAAAGGAAAATACAAATAATGGACATGAACCAGACAAAAAAACTCATATCTCCAGATACAATGATTAATAGTAATATGACGACACACCTCCTTCAAGTCCAGTGTCAGCATGACGCAGCTGTCCAACAACAGAGCAAGCACTGTCTGCAGGGCTAGCACCTTAAACTTAAGGATCTTAACATTCAGAAAAGATTGGTTGAAGACAGGTCAAACCCTGGTCTCCAAGACTACTTTTTTGGAACCAAGAAAATTCTTGAGTAGAAACCTCTCATTTATTCTGAAGGAGGGACAGATTTTATGAGTCGAGCATTTGCTGGAGAATATGAGAGAATGAAGTCTGGTCCAGCAGATGAGGGGGAACCCCCTGCACGGAAACTTATATTCTTTTCACTGCCATCTACAACCCATGACATCAATGTTTAGCACCCATTTGTCTGAAACCACTGATGGCTAGGTTGTCTTGTTGAGCACTAACTTGAGAGACAAAGCACCCAAAGGTACATTTGATAAAGATGGGGTCCACACCTCGGCACAGTCATAAGTTGGTGAGACGTAGTATCCTTTATTAAGGAAGGAACCCTTCTTGTTCTGCCGGGGGGGGTGTAGTCATCCTAGTTTCCTTTAATTGCTTTGGTTCTTGTTCCTCTGAAAGTTCTGTTCGTTAGGTCATAAAAGTTATCTTGCTTAAAGGAGAACTTGGGAATGTGCAAAAAGAAGTTATGTACTCACCATAACATTCCATCTGAGTAGGTAACTTCATTTGTCAGCAACCTGTGGGTATCGGATCCGAGCCGGCAGCTTTCCAAGCTAAAGATCTGAGCTCTCAGCTCCTCTCCCTTACCCATAATACCCAGTTACCTCCACCCAGTCCTCAGATCGAGTTTGCCAACTTATCAAGCAACAAACAGCCAAACCATACTCGAAAAGAGAAACAATAACCTAATGCCTAACAGAAGGAAAACATTCCGTCATGACTATGACCACAAAACAGGTTAGGGGGAAAAAGGGGGGGTTGGGTTGCTGACAAATGAAGTTACCTATTCTGATGGAACATTATGGTGAGTACATAACTTCTTTTATCTGAAGTAGTTAACTTCCTTTGATCAGAAAACTGTGGGACAGAGTCCCCAGCTACCAAAAAACCTGGGAGGTCCTCAAGGAAGAATATTCAGGAGCACTGCGGAGCCAAAGGCTGCCCTCCCTCTGGATATCAGATCCAGCTTGTAGTGTAAAATGAAGGTATGAGAAGAGGCCCAAGTAGCCGCTGAACAGATGTCATCTAAGGGAACTCGACCAAAATGCTGGAGAGGTAGCCATAGAATGGGTAGAGTGAGCATGAACCCCCAAGGGTTCTGGCCGACCTGAAGCTTTATACGCATGTAAGATGCAGTGGGAAATCCATCTAGCTAAAGTAACTTTCGTAACTTGCTTGTCTAGGGACGGCTTAGCGAAGGAAACGAAAAGTTGTTCCGATTTGAGAGAAGCAGCTGTCCTGTGCAAATAAAATCGCAACTGTCTATGGACATCTAACAAGTGCAGTCTGTATTCCCCTTTGTTTTGAAAGTTGGGGAAGAAAACAGGCAAATTGATGGCTTGATTGATATTTGCCTTGGAAACCACTTTAGGCAAGAAGGAAGTATTAGTCTTGAGAGATACTCTATCCTAATGGAAGACCAGATACAGGGGTTTTGTACAAAGGGCCTGAAGTTCAGATATCCTTCTAGCTGAAGTAATTGCAATCAAGAAAGCAGTTTTCCAAGATAAGAATTTTAAGTCAACAGAGGCTGCAGGTTCAAAAGGTGGGCCAGTTAGAGCCTGAAGAACTAATGTTAAGTCCCATGGAGGAACCGCATTCTTGACAGGAGGTCTTAACAGAAAGGTGTCCTTCAAGAAGGTCTTGCATATCTTAGAGGAAGCCAAGGGTCCAAGGTTGTCCCCAATGTGGAAATGAGAAATGGCCGCCATCTGAACCTTCACAGTAGAAGAACTGGCCCCTTGATGAAAAATGTGGGACAGAAATTCAAGAACTGCTGGAATGGGAGCCATAAAAGGGTCAAAATCCTTATGTCTGTCCCAGATGGGAAAATGCTTCCATTTACTATTGTAGATCTTCCTGGTAGAGGGCTTATTTCCCGCTACCAGGATAGATTTTACATGAGAAGAGATACCGGGAGTCCTAGCCACTAATGGAACTGGATCAACCAAGCGGTATGCTTGAGGTCGTCCAGATTCGGAGTTTGCAATCCTGAAGGATGAGAAATCAGATCCAGAATGGGATCAAAGACCCAAGCAGGAGCTATGATGTGAGACCGTAGATACGGGAACCAGATCTGACGAGGCCAGAATGGGGCTATGAGGTTTATTTTGCCCCCCAACCGACAAGCTTTCTGTAGAAATTCCGTCATTAGCGGGAGAGGGGGATAAGCATAAAGAAGACCGGGTGGCCAAGCATAAACTAGTGCATCTCTGGGGCTCTCCCCCGGTGGGGGAATTAGAGAGAAAAATTTGCTGCACTTTGCATTTGAAGGAGACGCAAAGAGATCGCAGCAGCAAGGCTGACCATCTGAGGAAGATCTGTTTCGCTACTAAGGGGTTCAGAGACCACTCGTAAGGTGTGAGGATAGATAGACTCAGCTTGTCCGCCAGAATGTTGGACTGACCCGGAATGTGCGCTGCTATCAAAAAAACGGTTGGTGGAAATCGCCCATTCCCAAACTCTCATGGCCTCTCGACAAAGAGGGTAAGACCTGGTTCCTCCCAGTTTGTTGTTGTACCAGACCACCGCCATGTTGTCTGTTTGAATTGCAATAGTCCCCGGAGGAAGAAGGTCCTGAAGGGCTTGCAACGCTAAAAGCACCGCCCTCATCTCCAGAACACTGATATGCAGAACAGTCTCTATAGGGGTCCATGCGCCTTGGACGGTTCTGCCCATGCAATGCCCCCCCACCACCCAAGGCGAGAAGCATCCATGGTCACCGTGGCTTGGGGTTGAGGCATCACAAATGGTCTCCCTTCCCGAAGCTCTCAGGAATGAAGCCACCAAAGAAGGGAGTCCCTGCAAACACTGCTGAGGGGAATAAAAGGAGTGACCATCGGACCTGAAAGGTCCATTGAAGAACTCTCATATGCAAACAGACAAGAGGTGAAAGGCTGATGGCTGCCGCCATGGATCCTAGAGCTCTCGGGACTAATTCTGCGGGTGGGGCTGGGGACTGTAGAAGCGCTATTACATGAAGTGATAAGGTACGGAGCCTGTCCGCTGTCAGAAAGGCCTTGGACTGAAGTGAGTCTATTCTGGCCCCTATGAAATCCAGAACCTGAACAGGATGAAGAGACTACTTCCTGAAATTTATGGTAATGCCTAGCTGATGGGCCGAGAGTAAAAAATAATCCCTGGCAGAACACAGTAGATGCCTGGTGGGGGCGGTGAGGAGCCAGTCGTCCAGGTACGGAAAGACCTGAATTCCCTGAAGTCTCAGGTGGGCCGCCACAACTGCCACGACCTTGGTGAACACCGTGGGGGCTGTGGTGAGGCAGAACGAGAGGACCCTGAACTGATAATGGCTGGCCCCCAGCCAAAAGTGGAGAAACCTCCTGGATCGCCTGTCCATGAGAATGTGGTAGTACTCATCCTTGAGATCTATGGAGCACATCCAGTTGTTTTCCTGCAGAAGGGGGAGAATAAATTGTACAGTGACCATCCAGAATTTCTCTTTGGCAATGAACAGGTTCAAAGTTGACAGGTCGAGAATTGGCCTTAAGTCCCCTGTCTTTTTTGGCACCAAAAAGAACCTGGAGTAATTGCCTGACCCGGACTGCTCTGGGGGGGATGTGCTGGATGGCCTTTTTTTCTAGCAATTTATTTCTGAAGCTGCAACCTCCCTCTGATTGGGTGGGACATCAGGGAGGCACTTCCCTAGAGGGGGAAGATTCATGAAGGGGATAGAGTAACCTCTGGACATTATTCGGAGCACCCAGCAATCTGCAGTAATGGACTCCCAACTTGCTAGATGCTCCGAAAAATGCCCCCGACTACCTCCAGAGAGGGGCAGTTGGGCACCCCCTCAGGGTTGCTGCGCGGGTCGGTTGGAGAAGGGCTCTCTCTGCCCAAAATTCTTCTGCCCCCCTCTGCCTCTGGGACGGCGTCCACCTTGTCCTCCCCTGCCTCTGAAGGACGAAGGGTCCGGAGCGGGACAGGACTGCTGAGAGTTCCGGAATCACATCTTCTTTTGTCCTCTCTGGTTCCTTGAGAAGGACCTTTGAGGAGCCGAGAAGCGGATTCCGACGGCAGACAGCATCTTTCCCGTCTATCTCACTCTGGAGTAGCGTAACGCATATGGTTTTGCCAAACAGTGTAGAACCGTCAAAGGGAGCATTCGCGAAGGATGCCTTGAAGAGTTCCGCAAAGTCGGAGCCAGGCGTGGCGCCGCAAGGCGACCCCTGCTTCGCTGGCTCTAGCCTCCCCCTCCATGGCATGGGAGAGAAGCCACACAGAAGTGTTAGATATCGATTTTAGAGTGGCCATGCGAGCTGAGAAGGTTCGTTTGTCCTCGGTTGCCATGGACTCCGGGGGAAACCCACCGTACTCTTATCAGATCTCGCTGAAGCCTAATGACGTGTGCCAGGTAATTCAGCGCCCTTATGGAAAAAGTGGCTGAAGTAAACATCCGCTTTCCAATGTGGTCCATCATCCGAGACTCCTTATCAGGAAGATGGACCGAGGAACCTTCTTGCGCCAGTTCTTTCTTGGTGGCAGCCGCCACCACCATGGCATCTACAGGGGAACCTTTATTCCACGTCGGCTTGTCTGCGGGGGGACTAAGGATTTTATCCGGTCTCCGAGGGATTGGCTCCACAGTGTCCAGCTCCTTCCATGCCCTGGTAGTAATCAGGTGTACCAGGGGGTCGGCCGGAGGGGACACCCAAGAGGTAGATGGGCCTGCGTCAAATGCCTCCAGAAACACAGACTCATCAGAGGAAGGTTTCTGGGCTGACCACCCCACTCTAATGTGCAGCATCTCCATAATGTCTCCAAAGGAGACGCCCTTGGGGGGGGGGTGACCTGGGGGAACCTTCCCCTTCCTCAGTCCATGTCCTCTGTGAGGGACTCGGGGGAGTCCAAGTGCCTCCTCTTACACTTTCGTTTGTGAGGGACCTCCTCAGCAGGACTGTCCAAGGAGGGCTCAACAACGGGGTCATGTTCCTCTACTGGAACTAACTGGGGTGCAGATGCAGGCTGTCCCTGGGGCCGGACGATAGAAGACAGGCCCATATGCAAGGGAATGAAGGGTTGATCCGAAGCACGAACTGAGGACTTCGAACTCTTCTACAGCACCCTCTCCACCACGTCTAAGGCCGAAGGTGAACCACTCTACCCGGGCTCAAAGAGCAGTCCCCTTGGCTCCGACGTGAGGACCGGCGCCTTAGCCGACGCAATCGGCCCCGAAAGGGAAGTGTGCTCTGACCGCAATATTGCCTAAGACACATACACCCCTGCGGATACAAAGCTCGGCTCTCGGCCCAGAGAGCTCGGGTCCAAAAGATAACCCGAAAGACTCGAAGGTAAGGCTGGCGAAGTAGCAACTAATATCGGCGCCAACTCCCCGGCTCCGAGACTACTTGGATCCGACTGCTCCAAAACCAGATAGTGGATCGGAGAAGGAGCGATGGGTGCAAAGTAAGGGGTCGAGCTCCCCCCCAGAAGGGGGGAGGCAAGAGCACTCCCATCTGCAAATGGCCTTGCAGGAATCAATGCATCATCCGGTCCATATCCGCGTCGGAAAAACTCCTAGTAGACCTAGAAGAAGTTGCCGAGGCAGGCCGGGAAGGCCGCCAAGATGACCTCGAAGGTGACCGGGACTCCTCCTCCGGCTCCGGAGAGGAGCGTGGAGAGCGGAGCCGAGAGAGGGAAGACCTGGAAACCTTCACGGGGGAACAGATCAGTTTAGCCGGCGGGGCTGAAGGGGCTGATTAGGCCCGCTGCTTGTGACTTTTATGTCTATCTCTCTCTTTCTCCCTCTCTCTCTGCCTCTTCTCTTTCTTAGAAGAGTCCCCCTCTCCTTGGAAAACAGCGAGAGGTTGAGTCCCAGCCAGGGAAGGGGGAGCTGAAGGCTGGGTAGTCACAGCCGCGACTGGCACCACTGAGGGAGAGGAGGAAAAAGAATCCACGGGCAAGAGTCCAGCCAGGATTAGCTTGTTCCACCCGTCTCTCAGAGCCCGGGGGTTAAAGGCCGCATAAATTTGGCAGCCCGATGTTAAATGGGTTACCCCCAAGCTAAGAACGCACTGAGTGTGGATATCTGCTGGGGACAGCTTACCACTGAGGGAGAGGAGGAAAAAGAATCCACGGGCAAGAGTCCAGCCAGGATTAGCTTGTTCCACCCGTCTCTCAGAGCCCGGGGGTTAAAGGCCGCATAAATTTGGCAGCCCGATGTTAAATGGGCTACCCCCAAGCTAAGAACGCACTGAGTGTGGATATCTGCTGGGGACAGCTTATGACCACATTCAGTGCATTTCGAAAAAATGGCCTTAGGGCCCTCGGCCATGACACTCACGCACACACCCTAACACACACAATAAGGGGAAGGGGAACACACTAAATTTCAATTAAAAAGAACCAAACATGATTTAACTTAACTAAGGGTCTCACACACACACACACACACACACACACACACACACACAGCGCTACAAATTTGATAGAAATTTTCCCAATTTACTCTCAACCTAAACAGCCAAGAGCTCATTTCTCATGCTTCAAGAAGCTGCGGCAAAAGAGATCTGACGACTGGAGGGAGGTAGCAGGGTGTTATGGGTAAGGGGGAGGAGCTGAGAGTTCGGATCTTTAGCTTGGAAAGCTGCCGGCTCAGATCCAGGTTGGATCCGATACTCGCAGGTTGCTGATCAAATGAAGTTAACTACTTCAGATCATTTGATACCCTTGCACCAATTTACCTCCATCATCCCAGTGCTTAAGGATCCGATTACTGCTGTACCAAAGCATAGACTTGAGAGCAGCATTCGATCTGAAAAATTCTGGAAGTGAAACCTGGCACATCTCTTAAATCACCACGGACAATGCTGCATTTCTAGAAATAGTATTAACCATCTCCAAGGCACTTTTTAAAGCATGTTTTGACACATGGGGAACATCTTTAATATAAACCTTTTTCTCTGCAGGCAGTAATGCAGCAAATTCATTTCTAAGCTGTTGCTTTTTTTGGTCAGAGCACACTCTGCAGTTTTGTTCTAAGTAGTGCTTAACTGTACATGTATCTCGACACAAACTTTCACATAAAAAAAACGGTAGTTAAGCACTTTAAAAGCTATCATGCTGGACTGAACCAGCTGTTTTCCCTGAGATTCTAGTCACTTACCTAGTTTATCTTGTGCAACTGGTTACAAAACATGGTCTTCTTATTAGCAAAAGTCTCTGGGAACACAGAAATGGGGTCTACAGACAAAGGGACTTGGAGGCCAGGCATGGCACAACATACCCTAAATTCCTTAAAAAGTTTCTTAGACAAAGCTTTAATAAACAGAAGAGAACTACAAGCCTTCTCTTGAAGACATCTTCTAATGCTGGAAAGCTCTCAATGTCCAGAGACCCATCCTCCAAGAGATGTTAAACCATGTTGACCTCAGGGGCGACCAAAGACTCCTCCCAGATGAATACATCTCTAAATCTAGTCGACATCTGTGAAAAAGAAGACCTCCATTTGGGTACTTATACCAGTTTGTCATCACAGAAAACAAACTGACCCAACCTCGGTCAGGTCAAAGTTTTCAGGCACAAAATCCCCTTCAAAAAAGAGGATACATAGTATACTGACCAGAGATGTAACTGCTGGCTTTACTCATAATCTGGGCATGGTCCCTGTAAATCAACTGCTTAAAATAATAGAGTCATAGCCACCATCTCAGAATGGGAAATAGTCAGACTGCTGTCCCATCACATGACGGATATTCTGTCTCTTTTTAGAGTACACTTCACTAGTGGGAGAATCTCCAGGCGGAAAAAAGTCAATACTGGCAGCAGATTCTGCACTCCTGACTTGCCATGCAATTAAAAGGTCTTTGGTTCTCAAAATACCTGAAAGCAGGCAATGGTACAGCTGTACAGGATGTGTCGGACCCCCAAGTCACACACAACTGTGACACTACAACCACACCAAAAGACCTGGCAGTAACAGAAGGCAAGTGGTCCAATAGCCTGGCCAAAGCTAAGGCTACTGCAGAGTCACAAGTCATAGGCTCAGGCATAATTTTTGAGTTACTCTTATGTGCAAAAGGGAAAGCTGTGGAGGGGGGGGGGCTGTACCTGAACTCATCAAGACAGTGGACAAAAACTAGCCAATTCAAAACAAAGTACTGGTTGCAGAGTCAGCCCAGTAACAAATGGACAAACAGGTTCATAGTTCAATACCAAGGGGAGCACATTCTCAATGAATGTTAATTTCAGTGAAAAAACAGCAAATGTTGTTCACCAAAATTACTTTCAATGGCAGTGGAGTTTGCTTTTTTCTCCACTGTTGCGAGATTCTGCAGTTGGTATTCATGGCGGGGGTGCTCCCACATGGGGATGCAATGGGGGCTGCCCCCCAACAAAACAAAAGTGAGTTGTTCGAAAGTGGTTTTAGTGAATGATTTTCTCTTTTTTTCATTCACCAAAATTACCTTTGATGACTCAACATGAATTTGTACTAGGCTACCTGCCCCTGTGGGCCATTTTAAGCTAAGTCATTTTCCCTTTTTGTTCTCAAAATAAAGTATCCCATTTAGTTATATATTGCCTTTACCCATACCATAGTCAATAACATCATATATTACCCCCAACAAGAATGGGCTACCGCGGTGGTGCAGCGGTTAGCATTACCACCTCAAAGCAAGAGGTTATCCGGTTCGATCCTCAGCTGGGGTGCCTTCTGTGCAGTCTGCATGTCCTCCCTGTGGTCGTGTGGGTTTCCTCCAGGTGCTCCGGTTTCCTCCCACATCCCAAAGACATGCTGTAGGTGGATTGGATACTCTAAATTGGTCTTAGGCATGAGCGACTGTGTGTCTGTCTGTCTGTCTGTGTGTGTGACTGTCTGTCTGTGTGTGTGTGTGACTGTCTGTGTGTGTGTGACTGTCTGTCTGTGTGTGTGTGACTGTCTGTGTGTGTGTGTGTGACTGTCTGTGTGTGTGTGTGTGACTGTCTGTGTTCCATGGAAGGATGGGCACCGGGCTGGCAACTAGACACCGTAAAACTCCACTGCCAATCATAAGCGGACTGCTTGTGGCAACCACTAATAGGGAAAAAGCCGAAAGAAGAAGACCCTTAACAAAAATAACTGGGATAATGCCATAGGTAATTTGAGGGAATCCATGCATCAGATAAAGCATTTAGTTGCTACCTATGTCCATTAGTAGTAGAGGGGGAAAGAGTCCTGGGGTACATTTTCTGTTTCCTATCCATATATCTAAGCTGCACTTTAATATGGACAGGGATGAACCTTGATGTATGTGTATGGGGAGTCCATTCCACAGCTGAGGTAGCCTCTTCCAGACATACATGTCCCTCCAAACTGTTCTTCTGGTGCTGCAGAAGAGGTTTAGATCTCTATACTGAGCATTTCTGATGTCATTTCTCTTACTGATGTGCAGTAAATCCATCAGCAATGAGGCACATGATGCCTTGTATGCCAGACACAGGCCACGTCTTAACAGTATGTAGGAAACAGCACAGTAGCAGGGCTTTGAGTCAGTCTGCATCAGACACGTTGTTCAGACCTTTAAAAGGTTTTTCAGAAGGCATTCCAGTTGTTGCATGTGTCTGCAGATACATACCACAGGGGACATTATATTCAATGACTGGCCTAATGAGGACTGAGTAAAAAGGGACAATGACATCCCTAGATCTAGAAACAGTCCCTAAATTTATGCAATACAGAAGCACTTTCTTACAACAGACACATGTTGGTCAAAAGTTACCTTCTTGTCCACATAAGTTCCCCAATCCTGAACTGGGTGAACTCTTAGGGGTGTAATGTTAATCTGGTAGGTCTCTGGGGTAGATGACTTTCCAAAGGATACAGTATCGCATTTGTTGGCATTTAGTTACAGTTCATGAGTTCGGCACCAGTTATTTATTTGGGACAAACCTTCAAGCAGAATTTGGGGATTCGTTGACTGATCTTCGCTTGCAGTCATCCGCAAACTTAGTCAGCCAGAACCCAGAACCTTTTGGTATTGGCTTTTACTTCAGAAAAGTAAACACCAAACAGGAGAGATCCCAGCAAAGAATCCTAAAGGACTCCACTGGTGACCGTTTTCTTTCTTGGAGGAAACGTCCCCTAATTTTATCATCCTTCTTACGTCTGCTCTCTCATAACAGCATTCCCTTCAATACTGTCAGGTAGTTAACATGATTTTTTTTTTCAGCTTAAATAGCCTCTTTCATCATACTTCATATCCTAATCTTCCTTTGACACTTAATCCTTTGCTCAGTTTTTAATGTTTAATGATATCTCTGAATAGATATTCTATGACCAGACTGCTTAACGGTGTCTTCCTATAAATCAGTGTAAACTTATTTATCATAAAGGACTTCTGGTACAAGAAAATGTAAAAGTCAATCTTCTGTAACTACAAAAGTTGTACAATGTCAAATCTCATCTTTGTAATATGTGCAGCATTTCTCCCCGGGCCTCCGCTGAAAAAGGACTGGTGTCCAGTTGGCCTTTCCCGGTAAACAAATGTAAAAATATAAATACATTTTTATCATCTGCATCCCACCTGTGGGGATTTGGCAATATAGCAGGTGATATAGGGCTTACCCAGTTTACTTAGCTTTTCTACTATAGCCGAGTGGGGAATGGTGTCAAAAGCTTTGGCCAGGTCGAATTATGTGGTGTGCACCACTCTACCTTAACCCATTTCTTCTTTGGTAACCTTTCCAAGAAAATCTCCCACGTTGAGTAAGCATGACTTACCCAAGATGAATCCAGACTGAGATTGGTCCAGTGTTTGGAGGTTTCCTATATCTTGACTGATTAATTCCATGGCAAGTCCTTCCATGGATCAGCATATGAAGCTGATCAGACGTATGGGTCTGTAACTGCCTGGGTCTGTGGAATGTCTTTCCCTATGCAGGAGAATGTCTGCAGCTGTTCTCATTTTGTATGGTACAAAACCTGTAAGGAGGCCAAGACTGAACAGTGTTAGGGGTGTGGTTAAATCTCATTTCATGCTATTTAATACACATCTATGTATATTATCAGGATCCATCTATGCAGTATTTCAGCTTTTGATAACACTTTTAGGGCTTGGTGTTGTGTGATAACCAGAGGCTTGCCAGTTTCAGGTACATCTTGAAGGACAAATGGAGGGGTGACGTTAGAGCTAAATTTAAATTTACAGCAGGTTCCCTAGTGTAAGTAAGCACATGGCTGTTCCGTGCTTTTGACATTACAAACTAAAAAAACACCTTGTGACTGACTTTAGCTTTTGTAGCTATTTTAGCCTCAAAACTTCCTTTGGCAGATTTTCACGGACAAGGGCTCTAACATTCTGAAAATTACTCTTAATATTGGTAAAAATTCTTTTTTGTTTATTATAAAGTTTGTGGATATTACGGTTCCAGATTATGGGCCTGTTTCTGGGGTTTCTATGGGGTAGAGCTGCACCTATGCAGCCGTAAACATGCTGGTATAGTGTTTTCAAACCCCACAAAGTTACCTCTAAATAGGAAACTGAAGCCTTCTACAGGGAAACTATACTGAAAACTGCACTCTTGGAAAAAGACTGCAACTTCAACAACCAGCACAAAGCACAATAAAGAGATTACATATACCTCCCCCTCCCATATAAATAAAGGCTATTTGTAACCTAACAAAATAGCCTTGGACCAGAAATTAAGTAAAATTTCTATCAGAAATGGCACCAAAATTAGGATTTAAAACCAAAAAAAATCTACTCAAATACAAATTAATCTAAATCTTAATTAAATATAAACTAAAGAAAAATTCATGTCAGACATATTAAACAAAAATGGCACCCAAACCACAATTTAGACAAAAAAAAATTTTAAATGCCATAAATTATCTCAAATAATCATAGCCACAAAACTGGCAAAACAGCAAGTTGTCCTGTCAAAATGTTCAAAAGAAACTTTTAAATCAAAGGAAATGGTGTCAAATTAGTACCAGTTCTGGTAGTACAAGGCAATGAGTGGAACTGCACTAAAATGGCCTTAGTGCAGAAATAGCCATAAAAAACTTTTAAGTGTTACAGAAATAGATTTTTAGTTTTTATTTCAAGCTTATACTGCAAGAGAAGCCATCCACACTAAAAGTGAAAATACATTTTCCACAAGAGAAAATAAGCAAATAAGCACAGTACACTAATATAGCAATGAGAAAAAGGCAGAGGGAGGAATTATAGCCCAAAAGGAGCTTCTTATTGAACTCTGCAACTGTTATCACCCAGAGAAAGAAGCAATATCCCAAAACTGTGGCACAAGCAAACTGAAAGCGTCCTGCCAGAGGGTCCGTGGCAGCCCTGGTCACAACAGGTGATCAGTTCTTCTCATTAACAGACAGGCAGTGGGAGTAATTATGAGCTTTGTCAAACTGCCAGAGGGAGGGTAGCAGGGCACTACTTCCTATATGCTGGTAAGGCAATGCGTTTGCTGACCATCCACACATCACAGTCTTTCCTGTAAAGAAACTTAAATATGAACTTTTAACAAATGCTTTGCATTATAAAACGTTCCCAAATTTAAAAGGTGGGTGACAACAAAACCATAGCACAGACAAACGTGCAAGAATCAGGACAGAATTATGCAGGGTGGACAGCCTCATGGTACCCTTAACTGCTGACACACGCATACACAAAAAGATGACAAAGACAATTCACTAAAATATTAGGATGCCTAAAGTAGTGCCAGCAGAGGCAGTACATTTTTGTTGTACTAGTAACAGCTAGTGGCATATATGGTATGAATACATTTGTGTAAAATAAAGGTACAAAGAATGCTGCAAACCTTTAAAGGTTTGAGGTATCCCACAGACAGAACAGCGAAGTTCAGAAAACCATCTCTGGTGGATGATACAGTCTGTAACAGTTAGCCCCTCTCAACCATCAGAAAGGACGGATAGCCTAGCTGCATGGCTACAGGAAAGCTAATCACTTTCACAGCCTTACAACATAGCCTAGTGTTACAGTGTTGAACAAAAGATTATGTCTTACTGCCTCTATCACCTGACTGTCCATTACGTTTCAGAAAGCTCACTTGGGCAAAGTGTTTCTGCCTTGCCTTCTATCCCTTCGACTACTGTTCATAAAAAAGTATACTGAAGACCTTTGATGCATCAAACACAATATAAACTACTGCTATATCACATTTCCTGAGCACTAAAACTCGGCTAGTTATTATGATCTTCAGGTCAAAGCCAAGTGGGCAAGCTCAAGCAAGAAACCCTACATATGGCTGGCAGGCTGAGTGGAGAGAAATTCTTGCAGCAAAAAAATCCTACTCTAAAACCAGACTCCACTGTCACTCGGTATGCTCTCTCTATTAGTACTTGTTGCAGTTACCACAAAGAATACAAAGTTTACTACAGATATATTTTCTGTTCATTGTAAATACCACTGACTTGAATTTGTACTTGTGTTCGCTAACAGTATACATAAAACACAGCTGTTCTTGTTTTAGCTCAAATCAGAAAAGATTACTGTTGATACTTAGATACACCCATCTTCATTGTCGTCATAGCACCTGGTATAGTTCTTTGTATACTCATTTCTGTCTTACAAAACATGCTTATATTGATTTTTTGTTATTGTTACTGTTAAATCTTGTACACGAGGAATTTTCACCCCATCCTCCACTGTAAATAGGCTCTTTCTGCTTGGATCTCCCAATCAAAGAAATAGGGGAATACTATCTGAGGCTGAAACAAAAAATGACCTGAACGCAGTTTAAGAGACAGCAAATCACAAACACTGGATTATCAATGGAAAAAAAAAAGAAAAAGGTTACAGTTTTCTCTCACAATTCTCAAATGGAGCTATACTACACAGTATTCTCATTTTAAGCCAAGTGAAATATAGCTTTACAGAAAAGGCATGACAAAATCTCAATATGGGAACAATAGATAGTCTGAGGGAATAAGGATCCTCAGCTGATTTAAAAAAAAAAAAAAAAAAAAAAAAAAAAAAAACATACGCAGGACTGCATCAAATCAGGCCATGACGACTGTGATACAAGTAGTGTACAAACTATCAAAAAGGTTGAATTTCATGCTATGGTGGACTTTTATGTTGAAAAGGAAGCAAACATGCACTAATGCACCCAAATGCAGTGCTCGGTATGAAAAAGTAACAATTACTTCAAACAGTACTTACTTTCATACTTGTCCTTTCCCATGTAAATAGTGTACGGTGGGCTGACAACTGTATAAACAAAAAAATAATAAATAAATAACTGTAGCCATACTGACAAATCACATCAATAAATGAATGTGACATACCTAGCTCAAGGTGAAAACTTGTCATATTCGGACACCAGTTTAATTTTTTACCTTAACTGGGAGTATGGGTAGACGCAAAGGAAAATAATGTTTTACTGGATGTGACAAAAAGAAAACACAACAAACAAAAACTACAATTATCACACCCTATGCAATCAAGATCTTTAAATACGGTTTCTGCAGCAAAATGAAGATCATGATGCTAAACAGTTTCATAGATTAGTACTAGGCTAACTGCCCTTGTGAGCCATTTTACGCCTAGCCAATTATTACCTGTGAGATTCAAACCCTGTACCTTGTGTTTGTAAGGCAAACACCTTAACCATTAGGCCAACCTTAAATGATTTCTTTACTATACACAATGTTATACTACACTGTTTCTAGTGCAAAAAACAATTGTTTTGTGTTTTATGGCCTTCACCTCCCAATTCTTGAGATAAGTTTTTAACCTCTGATGCCATGTGTTTAGCCAAATACAGCATCTAGTGCTGGTACCATGACATTTCAAAATCTGCAACAGTAACAGGGCTACTGTATTTACGTGCAAACTTTAGCCACAGGAGAGCTGCACTCCTTGCAGGTATAAACCAACTATATATTCTAAGTAACCCACCTTATTATGATATTGACTATTAGAAATGTTGAAGTAATGGATCTATAGCATAATTAGAGGTCTTCACACCTGAAGAAAAGCCTGATTTTTTTACTCAAAATACTCTTCATACTGTATGTGACATCATGGCCTATACTTCACATCTCATCATTCTGACATTATGTGCAAATGGACACTACCAATGAAAAAGAATTACAAAATAAAAAAACTTGTCAATTTATATAATCGCAACTTCTGTACACTTGCTCTGAAATACAATGGCATATAAGTGATGCCTGTAAAGATATATCTACTTGAAAATAAAGGTGTATGGAAAGAGGACAAGTGTTCTTAAAGCAGACAATAGTCAAAACGCTATCAAAAACTGTGGACAAACAACAACAAAGTGTATTAACGGACGTGTAGAATACAAACAACTAGCAAAAAGTAATTAAGCACTTAAATGCTGTATAGCATCCAATCATAAGATATTCCAGCCCATTTCAAACAGCTGCCAGTACATACATATAAACACACACACACACACACACACACACACGGGTCTACTTCAGATTGGCGAAGTTTCAAAACGCTGACAACCTGAAACAATTGTGCAAAACTACTACAAACAGTGTTTTGCAGGGGGGGGGGCAAGTCCCACACCCCACACTACTTAAATATTCTCACTCAGAGATTGCACTACAGTGCAGGAAGGGGGAATCTCCCAGTTCCGCACTGTACCGGGATGTCTGCTATCATCTGTCAGCATTTCAAAAGTTCAATCATACGGTGTCCGCCATATGGGTGTCAAACATTTGAAATTTCAATCAAATGAAGGCTCAAAAGCTCATTTGATAGAAACTAATTTCACTGACACCATAAGATAGACAGCTCAAAACACCAAAAACTCATTTGACTGAAAATCAAAACACTGAAAATGCTACATGCCCTTTTCCCCACAATAAATCCTAGAGTTAGTATATATAGTTACGGGGAGTGTGGGGGCCACTGCCCCCACATAGTTTATGTAAATATTATTTTCTCCAAACAATTATTCATTGTAGTTATAAGCATCCATGTGTAGCGTTTAAAAAGTATGACGTATATACACACAAACACACATTTTATATATATATATATATATATATATATATACACACACACACACACACACACACAATATATATATAGATATATATATATATATATATATATATATATACATATATATATATACATATATATATATATATATATATATATATATATATATATACATATACATATACATATACACACACACACACACACATACACATACACATATATAGGTTCATACTAAGCTATCTGCCCTGGGGCATTTACAAGCCTAGCCCGAGTGTGTTTGGCTTTCGCCACCCTTACTTAGAATTGGGTTTGCTATGCCCTTTTTAAGGTTAGTTTACTGAGCCTCTGTCTAGCAGAGACACAGAAGTAATCCCCAGGGTGAATCTACGATCTCCCATCCACTCATCAAGATTCCTCTTGAAGAGAGTCAGTGAGGTGCACTGCCTAACATGGATCGGTATTCTATTCCAAAGTGAAGGTAGCCTCTGTGTTATGAATCTGTCACTCCAGCACGTTCTATTTAGCTCTGTGCTGAGGTTCAAATCCCTCGAGCGCGTGGTTCTAAAGGATTTGGATTTTCCGAGGTGGAGCATGTCCATTAAATTCTGGGTTAGCTATAGCTTTGTATGTCAGGCATAGATCGCCTCGAAGTAGGCGGTATGCGTCTGAGTAAAGTTGGAGTTTCTTTAACCTGGCAGCATATGGCATCTACTTGAGACCCTTGATCCTCTTTGTGAGGTACTTTTGGGGTCTTTCCAGCTGCTGCAGGTGGCGGGTAAGGTACATCCCAAAAGGAGCACTGTATTCTATGATGGGTCTGATGAGGGATGAATAGAGGGGCACTATTACCTCCCCTGATCTGGATGTGAATCCTTTCGTGATAAGGTGGGATATGTAGAAAGTCTTTCTAACCACTTTGGCAACGTGGTTGTCAAAGGAGAGATTGCTATCAACTTGGGTCCCCAAATCCCTAATTACATCTTCTGTATTTAATGGGTTTCCACCTATATGGTAGTTTGTGGGCACTTTATTTTTGCCAAAGGGTATGACTATACAGTTCTTGGCATTCAGCTTTAGGCCATGGCTCTGGCACCAGTTATCCGTCTCTGTGAGACCTTTTTGAAGGGTGCTCGTGTCAGCTGGAGATTCAATAATGGCTCCCAGCTTGCAGTCATCCACGAACTTAGTCAGCCATAGTCCTCCCATGCTGGCCTGTACCTCAGAAAAGTAAATGCCGAACAAGAGAGGTCCCAGGACCGAGCCCTGTGGGACACCACTTGTGACCGGTTTCGAGTCAGACATGACTCCGGCAATTCTGACTCTGTGGGTTCTGTCTTTGAGCCAGATAGCCACCCATCTTGTGACATAGGGATTTATGTTTAAGCTGGATAGCTTATCTATGAAGCCTGAGTGGGGTATTGTGTCAAATGCCTTTGCGAGGTCCAGATAGGCCGTGTGGACTACCTTCCCTTCATCTATGGCCTTGGTGACTGTTTCGAAGAAGTCAACCAGGTTCAAGAGGCAGGATCTGCCCTTGACCAAGCCGAACTGAGTAGGATCCAATGTCTGTAGGTCCCCAATGTCTGTTTATGAGTTCCATGATGATCATCTCCATGGCTTTGCAGATAAGGCTAGTCAGGCTTATGGGGCGATAGTTACCAGGGTCTGTTGAGGCACCACATTTGTGGAGCAGGACCACTGTTGCTGTACGCCATTCTTTGGGTACATATCCCGTAGTGAGGCTGAGATTGTACAGCATTTTTACGTGTGGGTTTAGTTCTTCTTGGAGTTCGTGTAGGATGCAACCTGGGACACCGTCCGGTCCCATTGAGGCAGTGTTTTTTGCCTTGGAAAGGGCGGTCTTCACCTGGACATCTGAGATGTTTGGGAGGCTGCACTCTACTGGGATAGATATTTGCTCTTTAGGGGGGAAGGGGGGGGAGTTTGCACTGAACCTGTCTGCCAGGATGTTGGCAATGTCTGTGGGTTCAATGTATTTTTTGTTATTTAGAATCAACTCTGAACATACCTGGGAGTTGCATCCCAGGTTCCTAACATGGCTAAAGAAGGCCTTGTGATTGTCTTTTGTGTCCTGTGCAATTTTTATTTCGAAACTGGCCTTGGAGGATTTTATGAGGGATCGTAATTTTTTGCTAGTACTGATCAGAGATGCCTTCCCTTTTAGGGATTTTGCTCTATCATGTAGTAGCTTCCTCCTTCTGTTGTACAACTTATTTATGGCTGGGGTCCACCAGACTGGACGCCTGCCTTTGGACGCTTGGGTCTTGGATTTGTTTGGGATAGCATGGTCCATGCACTCCTAGAGGTGTCCATAGAATGCGTTTATACAGGATTTCGTGGTTTGGGCCGTAGTTTCCACCAATCCTGGGGACTTGAAGGTTTCCACTTCGGATTTGAGAAGTGGGAAGTTCACTTTTGAGAAGTTCTTTGCTGTGGTTTTCTGGGATGGGGGTGGGGTCGGGTTTTGGATATCCAGTGAAATTAATTTATGGTCTGATCTTACCAATGAGGGGAGTACCTCTGGTGTGGAGCATAGGGTCCCCATGTTGGTGATGATCAGGTCCAGTATGTTTTCCCCTCTTGTGGGAATTTTGACCAGTTGTTCCATAGCATTTGAGCTTATGAATTCCAGGAACCTTTGGGTAAGGGTGTTGGGGCTTGAGTAATGCTCCCAGTCAATGTTAGGGTAGTTGAAGTCACCCAATATAATGGGGTTTAGAGAGATCTTCATGTTCTCCAGTGTTTTCAGGAAAGCAGAGTGGGATTCCTGATTTTGAGACGGTGGTCTATAGAATGCTATAAATTGAAGTGGAGTTTTGCCCACTGTTAGTTGCACATGGATGGTTTCTGATGCTTCGTGCAACGGTACTAACCTGGAGGTGTGGGTATCCTTGATAAATAAAAATACTCCCCCTCCTTTTGTGATTCGGTCTGGGTTTTGGGGCCGAACAGCATGGTATGAGGTATAACCTGGTAGTGCTGGGGTGTTCTCTGGAGCCTTGAACCAGGTTTCTGTCACTGCACAGATATCTATGTTCTCCATACTGAGGAGAGATTCGAGTGCGTGCATTTTGAGGTTTAGACTTCTGGCGTTTAGCAGCATTACCCTACCCTTAGTTTCTTGTTCTTAGTGTGTATATATATATATATATATATATATATATATAAATACACACACATACATATATGTATATATATATATATATATATATATATATATATATACACACACAACTATATATATATATTACTGTACTTATTTCCTTATTTCACTTGAAAGAAAGTTACTGTTTGTCGTTTTTGCATTTAGTTACTTGTAACACATTGCACTCAAGTTACCTGGCACTTGCTCACTAAAGCAATTATATAAGTCAGCACTAAAAATTAAAAGCACTACACCCTCACTCCCCACTGGCCCTTGTTTTCAATTAAGGAATTCCCAATATTATTCTAGCATGTCCAAAGGTCAGTTGTCAATCTTCTCTCCGGTCCAGCTGGTGAATCTGGGAATCTTGAGGCAATGTTATAACTGCCTCATGTACACAGACAACCCTCTCCTCCTCCCACATAACACAAATACTTGCGAGAGATGCAGCTATTTAGCCAAACTGGAGGCTGAGCTCTCTCAACTCAGGACTGGCAAGACCAGACAGGAGGAGAAGGCAACTACACACACCACAAAACCAGCCTCACATAATGCTACCACTCCACTGAATCAAACACATAAACACACAAAGACATACTCGGAGGCTCTGAGTAAAATTTACCTAAACAGCAGAGGCCTCCAAAGCAGACACCCAAACAACTGCTACCTCAAGACACCCCACAAGCAACACATAAACCACAAAAGCAGTGTGCAAAGCAGTCACAGCCCTTAAGGCCAAATACAACACCAAACATACTTGTCATAGGTGACTCCATAGTCAGACACACTGACGTCCCACTCACCAGGCTGAACAAGGAGAGGGTCACAGTAAGCTGCCTATCGGGCGCTAGAATCCGCCACATAACACAAGCACTCGGGTCACTCCACGGCAAGTACAAGTATGACACAGTCATTGTCCATGCTGGTGTGAACGACCTGAGACGTACCTCCCTGGACTACATGAAAAGAGACATAGAGGAGCTCTCTGATTATGTAGCCCAGGCAGGTATGACCCTAACCCTGAGCAGTATCCTTCCTTCACCAAGAATGATGCCACAACATAGAGACAAGATGATCAGCTTTAACAATTGGCTTAATGTCTGGTGTCATTCAAAGGGGATCCAGTGTCTGTCTGCCTGGGATGACATGCTTGACAAGCCACGCTGCTCAAGGGCGGCTTGCACCCGTCACCCTGGGATTCCGGATATTGGCTAAGGCTCTTGCCACCCCCATAGTGCCTTTTTTAGGCAAGGCTCAAATTCTAAACCTACCACCCTAGAAAACAAAAATGGGAAGAAACTGAGGGTAATGCTGCTCAATGCCAGAAGTCTAAATCTCAAAATGCACGCACTCGAGGCCCTTCTCAGTATGGAGAACATCGATGTCTGTGCTGTAACTGAAACCTGGTTCAAGGCTCCTGAGAGCACCCGGCACTATTAGGTTTTACCTCATATCATGCGTTCCGGCCCCAAAACCCGGACCACACCACAAAAGGAGGGTGTATCCATATTCATAAAGGATACCCACACCTCCAGGTTGGTGGCAACGCATAAGCTCGGAAACCATCCAGGTGCAACTAACGATAGGCAAAACTGCTCTACAAATTGTAGCATGCTACAGGCCACCCTCTCAAACTCAGGAACCCCACACAGCCTTCCTGAAGACACTGGAGGGTATAAATGTATCTCCAAACACCATCATATTGGGTGACTTCAACTACCCAAATATAGACTGGGAACATTACTCAAGCCCTAACTTTCTAGCCCAACGGTTCCTGGAGTTCATAAATTCAAATGCCATGGAACAGCTAGTCACTGTTCCCACGAGAGGAGAAAATATACTAGATCTCATTGTCACAAACATGGGGACAAAATGCTCCACCGGAAGTATATCCCTCATTGGTGAGAGCTGATCATAAACTAATCTCACTGGAAATCCACATCCCGCCCCCACCCCAAACAAAAAAGGCCATAGTGAAGAACTTCTCTAAAGCAAACTTCACACTACTCAAGACTGGTGTGGTATCCTTCAAGGCCCCTGAGCCAGTGGAAACCACAACCCAAGCTGCGGAAGCCCTTACAAATGCCTTCTATGAACACCTCCAGGACTGCATGGATCAGGCAATCCCAAATAAAACCAAGACTCTTTCCACAAAGGGCAAACGTCCAGTCTGGTGGACCCCAGCCATTAACAAACTTTACAATAAGAGGAGAAAACTATTACATGATAGAACAAAATCCATAAAAGGGAAGACACCCCTGAGCATTATTAGACGAGCACTCATAAAAACAACTAAAGCCTATTTTGAGAGAAAAATTGCCATGGAGACAAAGGACAATCATAAGGCCTTTACAGCTATGTTAGGAACCTGGGTGGAAACTCCCAGATATGCTCAGAATTAGTCCAAAATGATACAAAAATCACTGAACCCACAGACATTGCCAACATACTGGCAGACAGGTTCAGTGCAAACTTCACCCCTCTCCCCTAAAGGAGAGATAACTATCCCAGCCGAGTGTAGCCTCCCGGACATCTCAAATGCGCAGGTGAAAGCTGCTCTCTCTAAAGCTAAAAACACAGCATCAATGGGACCGGATGGTGTCCCCGGCTGTGTGCTACACGAGCTAAATGAGGAATTAAACCCGCACATAAGGCAGCTGTTTAATCTCAGCCTTACCACAGGATACGTGCCCAAGTAGTGGCGTACGGCAACTGTTGTCCCACTCCACAAAGGCGGTGCCTCTACGGACCCTGGTAATTACCGCCCCATAAGCTTAACAAGTCTAGTCTGCAAAGCTATGGAGAGGATCATAATGGAGCTCATAAACAAAGATATAGGGGACTTGCAGACATTGGACCCGACCCAGTTTGGCTTTGTCAAGGGAAGATCATGCCTTTTGAACTTGGTCGACTTCTTCGAAACAGTCACCAAGGACATTGATGAGGGAAAGGCAGCCCATACAGCCTGCGTTGACCTTGCAAAGGTCTTCGACACAAAACCCCACTCGGGTATTGTAGAAAAACTTACCAGCTTAAATGAAAACCCATATGTCACAAGATGGGTTGCAAACTGGCTTAAGGACAGAACCCACAGGGTTAGAGTTGCTGGCGCTGTGTCAGACTCCAAGCCGGTCACAAGTGGTGTCCCACAGGGCTCGGTCCTTGGCCCCCTATTGTTTGGCATCTACTTCTCAGAAGTACAGGCCAACATAGGAGGACTTTGGCTGACAAAGTTTGCAGACGACTGCAAACTGGGCCATAGTGGAAAGTGCATCAGACATGGATATCCTTCAGAAGGGACTCACGGAAACAGATAGCTGGTGCCAGAGCCATGGCCTGAAGTTAAACGCCAAAAATGTATAGTCATACCCTTCGGGAAAAACAAGGTAACCCCAAGCTACCATGTAGGTGGCAATCCACTAAGCACAGAAGAGGTTATCAGGGACCTGGGGACCCAGGTTGACAGTGGCCTTTCTTTTGACACTCACATTGCTAAAGTGGTTAGAAAGACCTTCTACATTGCCCACCTGATCATGAAGGGATTCACATCCAGATCTAGTGAGGTTATTGTTCCCTGTACTCTTCACTTATCAGACCAATGATCGAGTACAATGCCCCATTCGGGATGTATCTCACCCGACATCTGCAGCAATTGGAGAGACCCCAAAAGTTCCTCACCAAAAGGATAAAGGGACTCCAAAATCTGTCATATGCTGCCAGATTGAAGAAACTCCAGCTCTATTCAGTCGCATACTGTCTGCTCAGAGGTGACATGTGCCTGACATACAAGGCCATGTCCAACCCGGAATTAATGGACATGCTCCACCTCAAAAATCCAAATCCACCAAAACCACTAGAGCAAGCGACTTAAACCTTAGCACGGATATAAATAGGACGTGCTGGAGGGATAGATTTATCACTCAGAGACTCCCTATGCTGTGGAATAAAATCCCGGTCCATGTGAGGCAGAGCACCTCGCTGACTCTGTTCAAGAGAAATCTAGACCTGTGGATGGGAGATCGTAGGTTTACCCGGGAATCATCTCTGTGTCACTGCTGGACAGAGGCACAACAAACTAATGGGCACAGTATTTTTTCATATAAGGGGTGGCGTAAGCCACAAAAATTTGGGCTAGGCTTATAAATGCCTTAGGGCAGATAGCCTAGTATAAACCTATGAACCTATATATATATATATATATATATATATATATATATATATATATATATATATATATATATATATAAATACACACAACTATATATATATATACATACACACACACACCTATATATATATATATATATATATATATATATATATATATATATATATATATATATATATATACACACACACAGCTATATATATATATATATATATATATATATATATATATATATATATACACATATATATATATATATATATATACACACACACACACACACATATATATATATATATATTATACACACACACACAACTATATATATATATATATATATATATATATATATATATATATATATATATATATATATATATATATATAAAAACTGTATATATATATCTATAAAAGAACTATATATATATATATATATATATATATAATCTATATATCTCCCAGCCACTGGCGATGCACAAGCCAGTGCATTTCTTTGTGCCGGTCCCAAGCCCGGATAAATGGGGAGGGTCGCATCAGGAAGGGCATCCGGCGTAAAACTTCACCAAATTTATTCATGCAGTCACCAGTTAATATTTCCATATCGGATCAGTCGAGGCCCAGGTTAATAACGACCGTCACCAGTACTGTTAGCCAACAGGGTGCTGGTGGAAATTGGGCTACTGTTGGCCGAAGGAGGAGAAGAGGCGGAAGGCATGACCGAAGGCAGGAAGAAAGGAGAAAGGCTAGGACTGTGGTAGTGAGGGTCAGAACTTTGAATGTTGGTAGTATGACTGGTATAGGGAGAGAGCTCGCTAAAATGATTGACAGAGGGAAGGTTGGTATATTGTGTCTGCAAGAGACCAGATGGAAGGGGAGTAAGGCTAGGTGTATCGGAGGTGGGTTCAAATTGTTTTATCATGGTGTGGATGGGAGGAGAAATGGCGTAGGAGTTATTCTGAAGGAACAGTATGCGAAGAGTGTTTTGGAGGTGAAAAGGGTGTGGGACAGAGTGATGTTTATGAAGCTGGAAATTGATGGGTGTAATGATTAATGTTGTTAGTGCATATGCTCCACAAGTTGGGTGAGCAATGCATGAGAAAGAAAAATTTTGGAGTGAACTGGATGAAGTGGTGATGACTGTACCCAAGGGTGAGAGACTGGTGATTGGAGCAGATTTAAATGGGCATGTTGGTGAAGGGAATAGTGGGGATGAGGAAGTGATGGGGTGGAATGGTGTTAAACAAAGGAATGCAGAAGGTCATATGGTAGTAGATTTTGCGAAAAGGATGGATACGGCTGTGGTGAATACATATTTTAACAAGAACGAGGAGCATAGGGTGACATACAAGAGTGGAGGAAGATGCACACAGGTGGATTATATCTTATGAAGGAGGGCCAGTTTGAAGGGGATTGGAAACTGTAAAGTGGTGGCCGGAGAGAGTGTAGTTAGGCAGCATAGGATGGTGGTTTGTAGGATGACGTTGGTGATCAAGAAGAGGAAGAGGAGTGTGAGGGCAGCACCAAAGATCAAATGGTGGAAATTGAAAAAGGGTAATTGTGAGGTGGAGTTCAGGGATGAGTTAAAACAGGCAATTAAGAGTTACCAAACAGCTGGGTAACTACAGCAGAGTTAGTAAGGGAGACTGCTAAAAAGGTGCTTGGTTATCGCATCGGGACAGAGGAAGGACGACAAGAAGACATGGTGGTGGAATGAGGAAGTACAGAAAAGTATACAGGCAAAGAAGAAGTGGAATTGTCAGAGAGATGAAGAAAGTAGACAGGAGTATAAGGAGATGAGGTACATGGCAAAGAGAGAGGTGGCGAAGGCTAAGGATAAGGCATATGAAGAGTTGTATGAAGGGTTGGACACTAAGGAAGGAGAAAAAGAACCTGTACCGAATGGCTAGACAGAGGGACCGAGCTAGGACAGATGTGCAGCAGGTAAAGGTGATAAAGGATAATGAGGGAAACATACTCACAAGCGAGGAGAGTGTGTTGAGGAGATGGAAAGAGTACTTTGAGGGGTTGATGAATTAACAGATAGAGAGAGAGGAGGTTGGATGATGTAGGGATAGTGAATCATGAAGTACAATGGATTAGCAAGGAGGAAGTAAGGATAGCTATGAAGAGAATGAAGACTGTAAAGGCTGTTGGCCCAGATGACATACCTGTGGAAGCATGGAGGTGTTTAGGTGAAATGGCAGTGGAGATTTTAACCAGATTGTTTAATGACATCTTGGAAAGTGAGAGGATGCCTGCGGAATGGAGAAAAAGTGTTTTGGTACCAATGTTTAAGAATAAGGGTGATGTGCAGAGCTGTAGTAACTACAGAGAGATGAAACTGATCAGTCACAGCATGAAGTTATGGGAAAGAGTAGTGTAAGCTAGGCTAAGAAGGGATGTGATGATTAGTGAACAGCAGTATGGTTTCATGCCAGGAAAGAGCACTACAGATGTGATGTTTGCTCTGAGTGTTGATGGAGAAGTACAGAGAATGTCAAAAGGAGCTGCATTGTGTTTTTGTAGACGTGGAGAAAGCATATAACAGGGTGCCTAGAGAGGAGTTGTGGTATTGTATGAGGAAGTCAGGAGTGTCAGAAAAGTATGTAAGAGTGGTACAGGATATGTACAAGGGTAGTGTGACAGCGGTGAGGTCTGCGGTGGGAGTGACGGATGCGTTTAAGGTGGAGGTGGGGTTACATCAAGGATCAGCTCTGAGCCCTTTCTTATTTG
>NC_056729.1:1145798328-1145805828 GCF_019279795.1 Protopterus annectens | reverse complement strand
CTTTACCTGCCGCACATCTTTCCTAGCTCTGTTCCCTCTGTCTAGCCAATCGGTACAGGTCCTTTTCTCACTCCTTAGTGTCCAACCTTTCATACAACTCTTCATATGCCTTATCCTTAGCCTTCGCCACCTCTCTATTTGCCATGCACCTCATCTCCTTATACCCCTACTTTCTTCATCTCTCTGACAATCCCACTTCTTCTTTGCCAACCTCTTGCTCTGTATACTCTGCTGTACATCCTCATTCCACGATCATGTCTCCTTGTCATCCTTCCTCTGTCCAGATGTCATACCAAGCACTTTCTAGCCATCTCCCTTACTAGCTCTGCTGTAGTTACCCAGCTATTTGGTAACTCTTCACTGCCACACAGCGCCGGTCTTAACTCATCCCTGAACTCCACCTGACAATTACCCTTTTTCAATTTCCACCATTTGATCCTTAGTGCTGCCCTCAAACTCCTCCTCCTCTTCTTGATCACCAATGTCATCCTACAAACCACCATCCTATGCTGCTAACTACACTTTCCCTGGTCACCACTTTACAGGCTCCAATCTCCTTCACTCTGGCCCTCCTACATAAGATATAATCCACCTGTGTGCAACTTCCTCAACTCTTGTATGTCACCCTATGCTCCTCCCTGTTGTTAAAATACGTATTCACCACAGCCATGTCCATCCTTTTCGCAAAATCTACTACCATCTGACCTTCTGCATTCCTTTGTTAAACACCATACTTACCAATCACTTCCTCATCCCCTCTGTTCCCTTTACCAACATGCCCATTGAAATCTGCTCCAATAACCACTCTCTCACCCTTGGGTACAGTCATCACCACTTCATCCAATTCACTCCAAAATGTTTCTCACTCATCCATTGCACACCCATCTTGTGGAGTATATGCACTAACATCATTCATCATTATACCATCAATTTTCAGCTTCATAAACATCACTCTATCCGACACTCTCTTCCCCTCCAAAACACTCTTCGAATACTGTTCCTTCAGAATAATTCCTACGCCATTTCTCCTGCCATCCACACCATGGTAAACAATTTGAACTTGCCTCCAATGCACCTAGCCTTACTCCCCTTCCATCTGGTCTCTTGCACACAATATACCAACCTTCCTTCTGTCCATATCAGCCAGTTCTCTCCCTATACCAGTCATACTGCCAACATTCAAAGTTCCGACCATCACTACCACAGTCCTAGCCTTTCTCCTCTCTTCCTGCCTTGGGGATGCACAAGCCAGTGCATTTCTTTGTGCCGGTCCCAAACCCAGATAAATGGGGAGGGTTGCATCAGGAAGGGCATCTGGCATAAAACTTCGCCAAGTAATTTCATGTGGACACCACTAAATATTTCCATACCGGATCGGTTGAGGCCCGGGTTAACAACGACCGCCACCAGTACTGTTAGCCAACAGGGTGCTGGTGGAAATTGGGCTACTGTTGGACGAAGGAGAAGAGGAGGAAGGGAAGAGAGGAGAAAGGCTAGGACACACACATATACACACACACACACATATATACATTTATAACAACAAAATAGTACCCTCGGGGGGGGGGGGCTGTGAAATGGATAACAAACACTTGCATGCCAGTGACTGATTTTAGCACTTTCGTTCGCTTCTTTATTACAAGTAATCGAACTTCTTCAGAAATCATTTAAGTGCATTCCACAAGGTCTACATACCAACAGTGATGTCATGTGGGAGGAGTCCTGTAGAAGGGGAACAGGTGTGGTTACCTGATTCATTACAAAATACATTTGATGTTGAGGCTGCCATTTAAGCCTGGGTGGTTGTCTGCCCCTAGTTTGATCTGCCATTTCAATTCTCTGACCTCTAGGGGCGTACTAGGTTCCTCACTGAAGCCGGAGACTTTTTCCAGCACTAGAAATGTGAAATTTGGTGGATTAGTACAGTGTAGGGAAGGCTTAGCCAATGCATTATTCCGATCAGATCTTCTAATTGCTTGATAGTGTTCTTTCACTCTGTCACTGAGACTGTGAGTAGTCATACCCACGTAGAAGTAGGTGCAGTGGGTGCATCTGCTAAGGTACATTACTTTGGTGGAGTTGCAGTCAAACTTGCCTTGGATTTTGACTGGCTTGCTGTTTTCACCTATCTTGGGGTTGTCCTCTGGGCTTATGTATTGGTAGCATGTGCAGTTACCACAAGGTTGGGTGCCCTGTTGTGTGATCTCTGCTTTGGGGGAGGTTTTTTTGTTTTCAAAAAGGGACCAGAGTGTGTGTCCCCTTTTGTATGTGAACACTGGGGTAATGCCCAGAGTTTTGTTTAGTTCTGGGTTGCAGTTCAGTATATCCCAGTTGTGAGATAGTGTTTTTTATTTTTATCTGTTCTGCATCTGTGGAGATGGGGATAGGGAATATTGGATGTGGATTCTCATTTTGCTTGCTTTGCTCAAAGGATCCATAGGTGAGTATGGGGCGGTGTCTTGAGTGTCTGTTGTTGGACACTTCTTGGGCTATTCTGTTGACAAGTTTCTTGGGGTAGTTTTTCTCTACGAAGAGTAATTTTAAGTTTTCACTTTCTAGGAGGAATTATTCATCTTTACTGACAATTCTGCTCAATTGTACGAACTGTTCTTTGACAACATTCTTTTTCATGAAATCTGGGTGTAGACCTATCGTTGAGCAGGTTGTTTCTCTAGGTGGATTTTCTGTACAGATTGGATGACAATGTTTTTGTTTCATGTTCGCAGCGGAGGCTGAGGTCTAGGAAGTTGACCTTAGACTCAGAGCCTGCAGTTGTGAAATCAAAGAATTTGATGCTGTTTTTTATTTGCATCAAAAAGTCTTGCAGCTCCTGTTGAGAGCCTCCCCAGATTAAGAAGAGGTCATCAATATATCTTTTATATATGATGACATTGTTGAACCCTTGTATTCTGGTGAGGGTATCTTCTTCCCATGCGCTGAGGACCAGGTTGGCGTATGAAGGGGCCATCTTGGCTTCCACTGCCACTCCTTTGAGTTGTTTATAGATGTTGTCCTCAAAGGAGAAGTTATTTTCAAGTACTAGAGACAGCAGTGTGCAGAGTGTCTGCATGTTCTTGGGCTATGTGTCTGTGCTGTACTAGGTACTTGTTGACTAGCCTAATCCCTTACTAGACTGATTTGATTGTAGCAGTTACTGTTTTGGATATACACACATATATTTTTTATATATATATATATATATATATATATATATATATATATATGTCTCATTCAGTGATATCCTGTTACTTCCTATTTAAGTGGTACATTTTGGAATATTTTCTGTTAAAAACCTGAGCTTTGGCCGGCTAAAATCTAGCTGTATTCAACTGGACGTACAAGAGAATTTAAGTACCTTTTATATGCACTTTTTTCATGTAATACAACATTTTAATTGATTTGTGTTACATTGAATATTAACTGAACTGGAAGTTTTTCAGTTAGTTCCCCGCCCACTCTGTGTGGCTTTGAAACTGCCCGTTCCTCTTGTAAATTTGTGTTTGGATACTCCTTCTGGGGCCCATCTCATTTGCTCACTCAACTGAGTGCAGTGAGATCATATTCTGATTTCAGGCACTCCTACTGTGTACAAAGAGAGCATCTGGAAAAGAAAAAAAAAATTTTAAACTTTTTTCCTGCCTTTCCTGTAAGTGGTCTAGCCTGTTTGTAGGCTTCTGAACCTCAAGCCTGTGTTGGAAGGAAGCCTTCTAGCTTAAATTTTGTTTCTTAGAACTAGCAAGTTTTCCAGTTTCAGCACTCAAATCTGTTTCTTTGAACTCAGCACTTGTTCAGAACTCATTGTAAGCACTAAATAAGCAGTAAATTACTACAGCATTCAACTTTCCTCACTTGTCTAGAGGAAAGCAGTTTTTAGTACTTAATAAGCACCTATCCAGGCATGTCTAAGGGTCAGCTCCCGGTGATTTCTCCTGTCTACCTGACGAATCTGGGCATCTTGGGGCAATGCAGCAATTGCCTCATGTACACAGACAACCCTCTCCTCCTACCACAAAACACTACAACCTGTGAGAGATGCACTTATATAGCCAAACTGGAAACAAAGCTCTCTTCACCCAAGACTGGACTACACAGTCAAGAGAAGGTAAACACTTGCACCACACTCATCACACAGGCCCTCAAAATCTACACCACCAAAACACATACATAGAAACACAACACGCACACCTACATTCACGGAGGGTCTCAAAAACCTGCCCAAGCACCAGGGACCTCCAAAGCAGAAACGCAAGCAAACTCCACCCACCAACACAACCCAAATGACACATAGCCCACAAACTCAGTGTGCCACTCAACCACAGCCCATAAGGCATAACGTACCCAACACTCTAGTGATAGGCGACTCTATAGTTGGGCACAGTGATGTTCCACTCACCAGGCTAAACAAGGAGAAAGTTACTGTCTGCTGCCTGTCAGGTGCCAGGATCCACCACATAACGCATGCACTCAGATCACTCCACAACAAGTACAAATCAGCTGTTTTGTGAAAGAGAGGAATACTGAAACTTAGATGGCTACCATTTAGTATATTGAGTTCTCACCACAACTCTCAACCTCATAGCAAAAAAACACGTGGACAAAGACAGTAATGGGGGAATACAGCCCCCAAACATATTCAGTTCTCACCACAGCTCTCAACCTTAGCACAAAAAACCTGGACAAAGCCAATAAATGGTCAACATCCAAGTTACAGACTTCCTCTCTTTTATAAAACAGATGATTTGGCATTGTGGTATGTTGCTCTGACTGTTTTGCACAGGGTCCCCTGGGTTCAAGACTTGGCAGTGAAATGTATGGTGGTAACACAGCATTTTGTTCTATCAACTTTCCAACATTATACAAGCAATGGTAATCTCCAAACTCTGGACCCCACCCAGTTTGGGTTTGTAAAGGCAGATCATCTCTCCTAAACCTGATAGACTTCTTTGAAGCAGTCATCAAAGTCGTAGACAAAGATAAGGTGGTTCACACAGCCTATCTAGATCTTGCCAAGGCTTTCAACACCATTCCCCACTCTGAAATTAGAGATAAACTCACTAAACTAGGTATAAATCCCTGTGTCACAAGATAAGTTGCCAACTGGCTCACTGACAGAACCCACACTGCGAAAGTAGCGGACTCCAAATCCGACTTCAGACCAGTGACAAGTGGAGTACCACAGGGTTCAGTCCTGGGTCCTCTCCTGTTTAGTATCTACTTCTCTGAAGTAAAGGCTAACACAGAAGTTCTTTGGCTAACGAAATTCGCAGATGAATGTAAACTAGGAGCCATAATTGAAACTCTATACGATGTGGACATCCTACAAAACGGCCTCACTGACAGAGATGCCTGGTGTCAAAGCCATGGCCTCAAGCTCAATGCCAAAAAGTGCACTGTCATCCCCTTTGGTAAAAACTCTAGACCCATGAACTACAACATAGGCGCTAGTATACTCAACACCAAAAGTGTGATAAGAGACCTTGGGACACAGGTGGGTAGTAGTCTCTCGTTTGATAATCACATCGCCACAGTAGTCAGGAAATCCTTCTATGTGGCACAAATATATATGTGCACATATACATACATATATATATATATATATATATATATATATATATATGTATGTGTGCATATATATACACACACGCATTATATATATATATATATATATATATATATATATATATATATATATATATATATATATATATATATATCACCACACAGATAACCCAAACCAGGAACAAAATTACGTAGAATCCAATAGCGAAAGGCAGCATATAACCCACAGTTCAAAAAAGTCTTCCGATTATCAGCTTCAAATAAGTCCACAGAGCGATGTAAAATAACTGAATTTAATGCACAACAATAACAGCACAGGACATACAACGTAAGCGCTTTCACGGGTTATTCCCGCTTCATCAGACGTATCAAAACAGTTAGTAAACCAACCTACTTGCTTATATAAAAAATTTAAAATACTTAATCCCAATTAGTAGGGGCTTGCAGATTTAAAGTGCCAAAGCCTAATAACAGTATAAAGGTATAAGCTCATGTCACGCTATATGGTAACCCATTATAAAAATATATATGCAGTATAGGTAAATTCAGAATAACATCTCTTACATTATAGCTTTGTTCAACATTCTGCAGTAAAAGCAAACAGTCAAAATTTTCATATATTAATAGCATTTGACATATTTAAAATTCATAGCTTCGTTCAATATACAACAGTAATATAAATTAATTAACTTGACTACTATGAATTAATTATCTACACATATATATATAATATGTCAGACTAAATCATACTAATAAATAGATATAATAATAATAATAATAATATGTAAGCAAATTTTATGTATGTATAAAATAATTGACTATCTAAAACTAATAACTAATATGATATCTACATGCATTAAATTTGCTTATTAGGCTTTGGCGCTTTAAATCTGCAAGCCCCTACTAATTGGGATTAATTAAGTATTTTAAATTTTTTATATAAGCAAGCAGGTTGGTTTACTAACTGTTTTGATACGTCTGATGAAGCGGGAATAACCCGTGAAAGCGCTTACGTTGTATGTCCTGTGCTGTTATTGTTGTGCATTAAATTCAGTTATTTTACATCGCTCTGTGGACTTATTTGAAGCTGATAATCGGAAGACTTTTTTGAACTGTGGGTTATATGCTGCCTTTCGCTATTGGATTCTACGTAATATATATATATATATATATATATATATATATATATATATATACATATACACACACACACACACACACACACACACACACACACACACACACACACACACACACACACACATATATATCTTCTCCACTAACTACCTTGATTATAGCAAGTTCAGATGCTCATAAGCTTAGTACTTATTATACAGCAGGAACTTCTTATTTTAACATTTGTTAATGTCTGTTATGTACTTCACAGATAAAGATTCTAGTTGTCTACTGATGTACTATGTTCTTCATCTGTAAATATGTTGTAAGTAATGGCTATATAAACTGTTAATCGCTATGTAATCCAATGTAACTATTGCCCGTTTATTTTAACTGTGGAGCTTTTCTCCCCAGGCCTCCCCTGAAAATGGACCTACGTCCAGTCGGACACTCCCAGTCAACAAATATATATAAATAAATAAATATACATACACACACATTATATTATATACATATATATATATATATATATATCTATATATATATATATGTCTATATCTATATATATATATATATATATATATATATATCTATATATATATATCTATATATCTCACATTTGTTTCAATATATCTATATATATATATATATATATATATATATATATATATATAGATAGATAGATATATATCTATGTATATATATATATATATATATATATATATATATATATATATAAAAAGAAAAAAAAAACGGTCAGACCACAACTAGAAGAGTACAGGGACATAAGCAGCATAAACTTCAATTATTGTAAAAAAAAAAAAA